>NC_087223.1:23334543-23414543 GCF_015104395.2 Macrobrachium nipponense | reverse complement strand
AAAGAGTTTGAACCCTGTATAGCTTTCCAAAGGCGTGTTATAGTACAAGCCCCGCTGGAGATGACCGTGAAAATATAAACAAAGGACTGTCAGTACCATAAACGGTAATAAACCCCTCCCCAATTTTCAACTTGATTACTCACGAACAACACAAATATACTGCATATATGGTTTTAGATCATCAAAAGTGTATTTCTGCCCGACATTGGATGGGGCATTTGATGAATCTTTTAAAACGTTAAAACTGTCACCGTCAATAAAACATGACATAATTTGACGCACGGTGATACAGCAGATGGATAAAACAAAAGAACAACGCACGAAATAAAAGGAATAGCGAACCAGGAGAGGTCATATGTAAACAAGAATAAAGATAAACGTAAGTGGCGTTGCAAATCCTTGCTAACTGCAGAGTCAAGAAGGTCGGGGAGTGATGGGTAGGGGGGGGGGGGGGTGGGGGGGGGGTTGGGGGACATGATAAGAGAATGAGAAAAGAAAAGGGGGTGAGCCCAAGGAGGGGGAGGGGGAGGGAGGGAAGGAACCGTTTTGGCCGAAATGCAACGGGTGTGGGACCCATCACCTCTGTAAGTGTACCTCCGTTCAAGACCTGCATTGAACGGAGGACCTGCATTGAATGCAGCAGCAGGAGGTGCCCCGTGCCCCCCGGCACAAGGACTGGTACCCATCCCGCCCGGGGCCACCCAACACCGCCTCGTTTAGGGGCCACCTTTTGACGTGTGGAAGAAAAAGGGGCGGGGGACAGGCAGGAGGTTAAAAGGGGGGCGTTGGCGCACCGGAGCAAAGATCGCCTGGGGCATTCATCTTCTTCTCCTTCGTCGGGCTTAAGGAGGAAGAAATACCCGTTGCTAATGCCCCAGAAAGAGAGAAAGAAATGGCCGTTGTGATGCCCCCAAAGAGAAGAAGGGGAGGGGAGAAAATGGCCGTTGCAAATGCCTTATAAAAGATCGGAAGAACACGGTTTTTAAAATAAAAACAGACAAAAAGCGTATACAGAAAAAGCTACGCAGATAATATCCCGAAAGATTGGAGAAAGGCAGCTGCCCCAATATAGGTGGCAGGAAAACGTATGCAAATGCCATACAAATCAGTGAGAGAAGCTTTTCGAAAATGCCCACATGGCTATAATGCCCATCTATGAGCGAGGAGGAAACTATTGCAGATGTCTAATCGGTAGGGATAAAAACAACTCCAAAACGCACGGTTGTTGCGGGATTTGGAAAAAGCCCAACCAACAACAACAACAACAACAACAATAATAATAATAATAATAATAATATGTATTTTGGTAGAAGACCCTCTTTTAGGCAAATGCTGTTAAAAAGGATGGCAGAATTAAGCGAGTTGATTTTATATATTGTTTTTCCTATTTTCCTTACAATTCGCTTCTCAGGCTCAGCGATGTTTCTGAGTAACTGGCCAATATTCATATTGGGAATTTTCAAAAATTATAAATGCTGAAGGAATCTTTTATTAGAACAAGATATCAGGTCCAGGTCAAGCAGGGGTCGTCGTCAGTGCTGGTATTATTACGTAGGCGTATTCCAGTTCGGGCCGGGGTCGTCTTAGGTTTAAGGGCTGGTATTGGTGCTGGTATAGCTGGTATCACGTGACGTTTCGACCTTCTCGTAGGTCATCTTTCCTGCTACAGTCACTTCAACCGACTCGTCAGAAGATGACCTACGAGAAGGTCGAAACGTCACGTGATACCAGCTATACCAGCCCTTAAACCTAAGACGACCCCGGCCCGAACTGGAATACGCCTACGTAATAATACCAGCACTGATGACGACCCCTGCTTGACCTGGACCTGATATCTTGTTCTAATAAAAAGATTTCCTGAGCATTTATAATTTTTTGAAAATTCCCAATATGAATATTGGCCAGTTACTCAGAAACATCGCTGAGCCTGAGAAGCGAATTGTAAGGAAAATAGGAAAAAACAATATATAAAATCAACTCGCTTAATTCTGCCATCCTTTTTAACAATAATAATAATAATAATAAAGTTTCAAAGAAAGCTAGACAAAATCATTAGGAGGACACTGTGAATGCACAGTAAAACCTGCTCCTACAGATAAGTGAGCACACGATGTCTCTCCTCTTAAGATGGACTAACAAGTCTTTGAGACATCCCAATCCTTTGTAACTCCTTGTAACTTCTAGGAGATAAGGTAGAGACCGCTTATATTGAGATACCTAAACCATAACAAGGCGTAATCCGACATCTAGCTTGCTCGGGGGGGGGGGGGGGGGGGGGGCTCTTCAAAAAAAAAAAAAAAAAAAAAAAAAAAATTAAAAAAAAAAAAAAAAAAAAAAAAAATGTACGGTCGAATGAATGAATGATTGGAAGTTTTCTGGCATCCTGACATCGAAGAATTTACGGTCGAATAGGATGTGTTTCACCAACGACAGTTAAAATGCATACGGTATGTTTCGTTATAAATCATATTTCTGTGCTATTTTACTCGCACGTGATTTATTTTTGACATTTTCACGAGTAAGCGAAAGATAAATAAATCCCCAACAGTTGAAGGGTATCAACGCTCATATATATGTCGCTACCTGTAATCCTTCCTGGTTTGTCTACATTTTATACTAAAACGATCCAAGACCAAAAATCATCCTTTTCAGATCTTTAACAACATCCACCTTAATGAAGTTTAGGATCTTTATCATCATTACAGATCAATCATTATCATGGAAAGCTTGGATAGAAGTCGACGGTTTCTAATTTAAATGTTCAAAAATAAGTAAATAAATACATAAATAAATAAATAAATAAAAAATCGAGGCAAACAGCTTCAAAGGAAAATCCATTTCAGTTCGCCTTTCTATTAAATCTTAACCTGTATGACTTTCCCTTACTCGGGGAGTAAGCCTTACAAACTACTATGTTGTTCATGTTAGGGGGTGGCGATTAGGAAAGGTCTATAAAAAAAGAGCCTAAAAAAGGTCTGAAAAATGTGTTTCGCGTCCAGTTATAGATACAGGAAATTCAGGATTGGTTATTTATGATTTATGTATTTTAATTTCTGTCGGTGAAACAACCTTCTATTTTGGCTGCAGATTTTAGAGGGGATAATCTTTCATGCGTCTTGAGTAAGCTGGAGGTCGGATCACGCCTTGTTTGAAGACATTCTACAACGACGAACTTGATTCGGGCAGGCGCTACCATGCCATTAATACAGGAAAGTGACCAACCTGCCCAATAAATAAAGCAATTGTGATATATAAAAGTCAATTTTACAAATTTGGCAATGCCAAATATTCCCAAATTTGGCAAAAGCCAAAATATTCCCAAATTTGGCAAATGCCAAAATAGTCAACACAGCCATAATTATGTCAAATTCCCAAATTTGGCAAAAGCCAAAATATTCCCAAATTTGGCAAATGCCAAAATAGTCAACACAGCCATAATTATGTCAAATTCCCAAATTTGGCAAAAGCCAAAATATTCCCAAATTTGGCAAATGCCAAAATAGTCAACACAGCCATAATTATGTCAAATTTCCAAATTTGGCAAATGCCAAAATACTAAACAGCCATAATTATGTCATGTTCACAAATTTGGCAAAAGTCAAAATAGTAAGGTGACAAACTATTCAAAAACAGCTGAACATAACTACCGCAAATGCCCAATTAGGCTGGGGAAAACACTATGCAAATGCCCAACTACTATGGAGAAAGCCATTGCGAATGCCCAATTAGGACGGGGGTACGCTATGTGAGTATTAAAATGCCCCAGAAAAGCTGGTGCAAATGCCTCGAAGTTAGAGAAAAGTAATTTACAAAATTCCCAGAAGTTTTGGAAACACTCAATTACAAATGCCCTGAAGTTTGGGAGAAACTCACTTACAAATGCCCTGAAGTTTGGGAAAAAATCACTTACAAATGCCCAGAAGTTGGGGAGAAACTCATTTACAAATGCCCTGAAGTTTGGGAAAAACTCACTTACAAATGCCCAGAAGTTTTGGAAACACTCAATTACAAATGCCCTGAAGTTTGGGAGAAACTCATTTACAAATGCCCTGGAGTTTGGGAGAAACTCATTCACAAATGCCCAGAAGTTAGGGAAATACTCACTTACAAATGCCATGAAGTTTGGGAAACACTCGCTTACAAATGCCCTGAAGTGCCCAGAAGTTGGGGACACACTCACTTACAAATGCCCTGAAGTTTGGGAAATAATCACTTACAAATGCCCAGAATTTATGGAAAAACTCATTTACAAATACCCAAATGTCAGAGAGAAAAATGTTGAAAATACCCAGAAAAGTGGGAGAAAAGATCTTACAAATGCCCCAAATGTCATTTAGAAAGGATTTTGCGAATGCCCAATATGGCATTAAAAATGCCCCAATGCCAATCTGAAACAATCTAACAAATGCCCTAAACGAAGGATGAAATAGCCTGCAAAATGCAAGAAAGACATTGCAATACCCCAAATAAACCTCGGGGAGAATTTGCAGGTATACTAAAGTGCCCCAAAAATACCATTTGCTGAAAAGTTACAAATGTCGAACTATGAGAAAGTTCTTGCAAATGCCCTTAAGTAAGTGTGTGATCCTAATACACAGAGAGAGAGAGAGAGAGAGAGAGAGAGAGAGAGAGAGAGAGAGAGAGAGAGAGAGAGAGACTGCTGCTACAGGGCGCAGGTTTATCCTTCAAGAAAGGACAATGGAAGTGGGTATTCGGATGGGTATTCGGAAGGGGCGAAGCTTAAGGCAGCTAGAAGAATGCCCACAAGGGCACCAGCATGGGCATGATCTGCATATATACCCGGAAGGTGAACGGGGCAGAATGGGTATAATAAAAAAAAAGAAACAGGCCAAGAAAAGGGGCACCCCTTTAAGCAATGCAGTTGTCACTACAGTCCGCCGTATATTTGTTGTTGTAGCGTCTTTTGAAGTGGGGCTTTGGCCGATGCCCCGGAGGGGGGTATGTGATGGGCATGGAGAGAGACACACACATTCACAGGGAGAGAGATTTATGGCAGAATGTTGCAAAGTAGATGTGGTCAGGTATAATCAGCGCGTGAGGAGTGGACGCGTGGCTGGACCATATATCATTATCAAGAGCTCGAAGATTGGACCACAATAATGCACTTCGTGGGGCCACTCAAAAGGACTTAGACGTAAATGCTCCTCACTTGATTAAAAGGCGTGACTGACCGTCACACTTCAGAGACCCCAACTGCACCAGAGACGCAATGATACTGTTCAATCCGCGAGGAATACTTTTAGCGAGAAACCGTTCGAGAAATATCTGCGATTGGCTTCAGAATAAAGACCATATATACACTGAATGTTGGTTTTGCTAAAAGCCTGTTTGTCCTAAGCGATCTTAGTGTTCAAACCATCGTACACGTGTTTGGCGCCATATTTTTCCCGCGTAAATTGCATTACAGTAATTACACTCGTATTTATAAACAGCATGAGACTATGGGGGTACGATGTCTTTGCACTTGAACAAACCGCCAATAGTATACTTAGGCTTGAACGCTATACCCTGACATTAACTTGGATATATAAAAAATTCTCTTAAGTTTTGGTAGTCTATTTTTAACAGAAAACCTCTTATTACCATAGAAAAACATAGTAAAATACAGTAATACCGCTTTATTGGCTTTTGAAATGGAAACTTTTGGGAGCAATAAATCTTTTCTAGCCGTTTACCAACATATGTATCTTTGAAAGCAACATTAAAACCGTTTTTGAGAAACATTTCTTTTATAAACTGAAATTCCGAATGAAATAAAACAACTTGAACAAATGCTAAAAGACTACGGGTTACGAGTGTAAAGAGACTAAACTGCTTTTATAAACTATATAGGGATGAATGAAAACAATTTAGTTGCGAGTCCTGTCAAAGTTGGTTTCCTGTAAACTGACGTCGAAAAAGTATCATCTCTGTGTTTACTTAAGAGCACGTCAAGTATATTATTTTTCTCTACTTCTGAAGAAAATTAAATATTTTGGTGTTTTTGAGTTAGGATAATCAAGAAACAGGGTTACACGTTCTTCAGATCTAAAAATTAAAAATGTACCATCTACATAACGTTCGTAGAACAGTGTTTCAAAAGAACTGGGGCAATAATTATCTAGTCAAACAACTTCGTGATGAGATAAAAAGGATTTGGCCAAAGTAGGACTGAAAGGGTTTCCCTCATTGCTACACCATCCCTTTTGTTTATATATATTTATGTTAAACGTAAAATAACATTCTGACGCAGATAATGCGAGCAGTTTGCGTAACAGTTGTTTATCAAAATTTTGGATGCTGTTGGAGTCTTGTTAAAAACTAGACTACTAACATTTTTAAGAGAATTTTATCCCCAAATTAATGTCAGAATTTCAGTATATAAAAGAAATGCTTCTCAAGCTTTCATAGATACATATGTTGGTAAACAGCTAGGAAAAGTTATTGTTCCCGAAAGTTTCCATTTCGAAAGCCCGTAAAGCAGTACTGTTTTTTACCATGTTTTTTTCTATGGCAATAAGTTTTTCTGTTAAAAATAGACTATTGAACCTTTTAAAAGAATTTTTATCCCCAAGTTAATGTCAGGGTATAGTGTTCAAGCCTAACTGGTGGTTTGTTCAAGTGCAAAGACGTCGTACCCCCAGAACTACAGTCTCATGTTTATAAATACGAGCGTAATTGCTGTAATGCAATTTACAAGGGAAAAACAAAGCGCCAAACACGTGTGCGATGGTTTGAGCACTTAGGAAGATCGCTTAGGACAAACAGGCTTTTAGCAAAACCACCATTCAGTGCCATGCGGGACCACGCAGAAAATAGTGATCACCATTTTAAGCTTAGAATCAGTTCTCTCTCTCTCTCTCTCTCTCCACTTTCAAGTTGAAACCTTCCTTCAGTAACAACGAGAGGTCCAAGGAGATGATGTGCTTTTAATTTTTAGTGTGTACGTTTGTGTGCCTTCATGATGCAGGTATTTACTTCTTAAAATGTTCTGTTACAACAGAATTCCATCTAATAAGAGGAGCCCATAAAAACGCCAAAATATAGAAAGTATAAGCGCTATATTTTAGAGACTGACGTGTCTCTCTCTTCAGAAAGCAGTCTCAGAAATATAGTACTTTCTGTCTATATTTTGACGTTTTTATGGGCTCCTTTTATTAGATATATGTACATATTTATGTATTTATGTATTCAAAAGCTCGGTCAGACGAGTTTCACTGATCTACCCACATAATACGAACGCAAATTTACAAACAACCGTTGAACATAACCGTTTAGTAAGCAACACGCTGAACTTGAAATGACTGCCCGATCCTGACTGATCAGAAAACGCCATGCGAATAATCTATATAAACTTAAAAGTGCAGTAAAGTCGTCAGTTTTATTGCTTTTTCAACAAACTGCTTTCATTCCCTATATAAAGAATCACGTTTTTTTTTTTTTTTTTTTTTTTTTTTTTTTTTTTTGTAAAATCAGATGACAATCACTTACAAAGTTTAAGGCAAATCTGGCGAACGAGTGATTTCCATATATATTTTTTCTTTTCTTGGCCACAACCACAAATTCAGTTACTAAACAGTTTTCCATCCATATATTTCCGTAATAAATTCAACATGGATGTATTTTGAATTCCTATATTAATGTCAATGGAATAAGATACTCATACACGACAGTGGTCTAACTTCAACATCATCATTGACTTATAGGGATCTGATCACTTTTATGGCTATTCCATCTTGTTGTCTATGGAATACTCCATTCTGAAATCACAAATCATAAGCAGAGTCATTTAAGGACAAAAATAAACTTAAAAATTTGCTGTCCATGGCTACGATTGTTGTGATTCCTCTGTAATTACTAGTGATTCCTCTGGAATTACTAGCGATTCCTCTGGAATTACTAGCGAGTCCTCTGGAATTACTAGTGATTCCTCTGGAATTACTAGTGATTCCTCTGGAATTACTAGTGATTCCTCTGGAATTACTAGTGATTCCTCTGGAATTACAGTGATTCCCTCTGGAATTACTAGTGATTCCTCTGGAATTACTAGTGATTCCTCTGGAATTACTAGTGATTCCTCTGGAATTACTAGTGATTCCTCTGGAATTACTAGTGATTCCTCTGGAATTACTAGTGATTCCTCTGGAATTACTAGTGATTCCTCTGGAATTACTAGTGATTCCTCTGGAATTACTAGTAATTCCTCTGGATAGTAGAGAAAAAAAAATATACAAGCAACTGAGCAGTGTTGAGAGAGAGAGAGAGAGAGAGAGAGAGAGAGAGAGAGAGAGAGAGAGTAAAAATTCACCTCTTATCAAATCAGCCAGATCTATAACTACCGGTCATTTCCATAAGGACTATATACTACCAAACCCAATTTCCGATCTCTCGTTTCGTGGGCGCCTCCCCCCCCCCCTACCCCTCTTCATCAATGCCCACCCGAATACGCGCCCCAACGGATATATACCTTCGAAGCCCCTCGAATTCTTTTTCTTGACCACTTCATTGAACGGGACCCCTGTCCAAAAAAAAAAAGGGATAATAGGACCCCCTCTCAATGCCCCTTGCCCGAAAAATACACCGGGGGGGGGGGGGGGGCCCGGCACCGGGGTACCCAATAACCCTCTGCTCTAACGGAACTGAGGACTATAAGAACCATGGGCGCCCACCTGAGAGATGCTCCCGAACCCCACAAGTGGGGTATAGGGGGTTTGGGACGTAGCGCCCCGCCCCTCCCCCATACCCAGGCACCCCTTGGGTAAGTATATACGTCTTCAGCACTTCTCCAATCGCCTGCCAAGTGACAGTCAACGGTATTTACCGGATCAAGGATCAACTGTTGATCGGTGTGTATACTCTCTCTCTCTCTCTCTCTCTCTCTCTCTCAAGAATCTCTGAAACTCACTAAATCCATAAAAGGGCGTTTTATGTCTACAAATTTTATAATAAAAAACTACAACTCTATTATAAAGTTTTACCTGACTACTTTTTCTTGAGGTTCATTCAACTTCTTCATATAATAAGCAGTTATATAATAATAAGCTTTCAATCACCGAAAATAAATAATCATCGCTATAATTACGGTTATAATCTTTATTATATATATTTACTCTAATTACATTTGCCGTAGTTATTCATTCATCAAGAACACTTCATTATTATTATTATTATTATTATTATCATCATTATTATTATCAAAAGTTATCATATTGTGGCTTCCCCGTTATATTATAACATCTAATATGATGGTATACTGTAAAGCGTTGCTATAGCCTTGGCTATAACAGAAGATCGGGATGCCATATACCCTCCTTCACGGACGTTACGTACCGCGCCCCCCAAAGAAGCGCTACGTTGGTTAATATATTTAAAAATAAATTTTCTATTATTTTATCTATTTTATCAATGATTTATTTTTTTCATTATTACCGACACTGGGGGGTCACAACGAGGCATGCAAGCCAATATGGGTCAAACCAAATGGAAGAAGTGGGTATATGGGGCATGTCGAGACGGGCATTTTTTCATGGGGGGGGGGGGGGGGGGGGGTGCGGTGGTGGCTGATTGTGCAACAATAACCCTTTCCGGGGGAGAATGCAGGGGACAGAGGTCGATTGACAGGGGGGCTGGGGGGGGAGGGGGGGAGGGGGGGGGGCGGGGGGGGGGGAGGGGGGGGAGAAGGCGGCTTAAGTTCCTCTCTTGAGGAGTTGCAGGTATCACGCCTTCCTGTCAATATCGCCCCCCCCCCCCGCCCCACCCCCCCGCTCCCCTAAAAGGGGCGCTCAGCCAAAAAACCCTTTATGCAAAGTAGCGCGTGCATATCCGACAATGCCCCTAACGACTGTTCACAATGCCCCAAACCACCGGTAACGGGCAGGGCATGGCAAGGAGTGAGGGGGGTATATAGAGCTATGCCCTGCATTTCCTGATATTCCGGAGACATATTTTTGCATAGGAAATCTTCCACATCCCAGGTGTTTCTTCGCCATCATTAGCATATAGCTGTGCTCTCTCTCTCTCTCTCTCTCTCTCTCTCTCTCTCTCTCTCTCTCTCTAAAGTTCGTTGGATCCACTATATACTGCCCTATATCAGTTCTTTCAGATTCTCTCTCTCTCTCGCTTCAAAGTACTGTTGGATTCCTACTAAAAATAAAAAATACTGCCCTATATCAGTTCTTTCAGATTCTCTCTCTCTCTCGCTTCAAAGTTAGTTGGATCCACTAAAAACATACTGCCCTAGATCAGCTCTTTCAGATTCTCTCTCTCTCTCTCTCTCGCTTCAAAGTTAGTTGGACCCACTAAAAATATACTGCCCTATATCAGTTCTTTCAGATTCTCTCTCTCTCTCTCTCTCTCTCTCTCTCTCTCTCGCTTCAAAGTTCGTTGGATCCACTAAAAATATACTGCCCTAGATCAGTTCTCTCTCTCTCTCTCTCGCTCTTCAAAGTTCGTTGGATCCACTAAAAATATATTGCTCTATCAGTTCTTTCAGATTCTCTCTCTCTCTCTCGCTTCAAAGTTCGTTGGATCCACTAAAAATATATTGCTCTATCAGTTCTTTCAGATTCTCTCTCTCTCTCTCTCGCTTCAAAGTTCGTTGGATCCACTAAAAATATATTGCTCTATCAGTTCTTTCAGATTCTCTCTCTCTCTCTCGCTTCAAAGTTCTGTTGGAGTTGGATCCACAAAAAATATACTGCCCTAGATCAGTTCTCTCTCTCTCTCTCTCTCTCTCTTCAAAGTTCGTTGGACGCACTAAAAATATATTGCTCTATCAGTTCTTTCAGATTCTCTCTCTCTCTCTCTCACTCTTGAAATCACTGTAAAATATATTTTTTAACTCTCTCTCTCCCTTCCCCCCCTCTCTCTCTCTCTCTCTCAGACAAAATAAATATATCTGATAATTTTGCAGGCCTCATTGTGACCTACAGCCGCTTTCAGCAGACATCCACGATCTATTGCGAGATTTTTTTCTATTTTGCTTATTTTAAAAAGTCCATTGAGACTTTTTAAAATTTTTTTAATATAAAAAAATCCTAAGTTGAAATATATTATTTTTTTTTACTTGTTAATAAGAAAACCTCCATAGATTTTTTTAAAATTATATTTCTCTTTTTAATAAAAAAAAACTGAAATATTGCCAGGAACCATTCGTGTTTAAGTACTAGTTCCGAATAATAATAATAATAATAATAATAATAATAATAATAATCCAAGGTTGAATACCTGGTTATTTAATAATAGATATATATGGATATATATATATATATATATATATATATATATATATATATATATAATATATATATATATATAAAACAAAATCACAGGCATACTATGTGGATTTACTATAACAATAATAATAATAATAAATAATAATAATATGATATAGTTTTCCACGACTTAATCATTCGGTATACAGTACACCTGTATAATGACACACCTGTATAATGACACACCTGTATAATGACACCCAGAATATATGAAAATACACGAAACACACCATACACCCAACTAAGACATTGTAAATACATAGAAATACATTCCCAGCGACAGTGATCGCGATAACTGGCACGCCAGTCCGGAGTATCCTATCAATCAATGGGTCTGACATGACATTATCGTGACTCGACAACCAGCTTTCTTATCAAGGGTATATGTGGATAGGATGGTATTATGGGTAATTTTGGGTGATTTGGGCACGCGTCTATGTGGATTTTACACGAGAGAGAGAGAGAGAGAGAGGAGAGAGAGAGAGAGAATTTTCAATATAACAAATCTTTTAAGTGTGCCCAATTTTTACGTAGAATAATAATAATAATAATAATAATAATAATAATAATAACAACAACTGTCTAAAAAGTGTGTGTGTGTGTGAGAGAGAGAGAGAGAGAGAGAACTGTACCATTCTTGACGTAGAATAATAATACTAATAAGAGAGAGAGAGAGAGAGAGAGAGAGAGAGAGAGAGAGAGAGAGAGAGATTAATGCAAGAATTTCAGAAGGCTCAATCCCTTTCAAGATGACGGGTACAGGCAAAAGGTCAGAGTAGCTCCCCCCCCCCCCCCCCCCCCCCCCCCCCCCCACCCCCCCCCCCCCCCCCCCCCCCCCTCCCCCCCCCCCCCCCCCCCCCCCCCCCCCGACAACTACAAAAACCCTACCAAGGCCTTTGGGTACGACGCCTTTGGTGGGTATACCTTGGTTACCCTGGGTAGGTTGGGGAGGGGAGAGGCGGAGGGGCATAGAGAATGGGGGTAGAAATTTTTTTATTTTTTATTTTTCATTTTAAACAGGAAGTGGCTCTCTTTATTTTTACGACAGTCGTGAATGGACGCCGCGACTCGCAATTCCTAACGCATGTCGTAACTGAATGTAACGGCAGTCGTAATACCTCATTCGTAGGTCGACGTAAAATGCGCGGCTTTTATTTGGTGTCAATAAGGCCATATATAGTACGTATATATGTATGTATATATATATATATATATATATATATATATATATATATATATATATATATAATATATATATATATATATGTGTGTGTGTGTGTGTATATTTAAATTACGTAATACCGGTTTAGGTTTTACGGTTTGAATGACGCAATATCCGTTACTATTTACCTGTTACAATAATTCTTTCAATATGTTCACCTAACTAATCACTCACAATCGAATGCCTAACCTCACTCACAAATCGATGCCTAACCAAATCACTCAGTCAAATACTGCCCAACACTCACAATCAAATACCTTAAACCAATCACTCAATCGAATACCTTAAACCAATCACTCACAATCAAATACCTTAAACCAATCACTCACAATCGAATGCCTTAACCAATCACTCAGTCAAATATCTTGCCCAATCACTCACAATCAAATACCTTAAACCAATCACTCACAATCAATAACTTAAACCAACCACTCACAATCGAATGCCTTAACCAATCACTCACAGTCAAATATCTTAACCAATCACTCAGTCCAAATATCTTGCCCAATCACTCACAATCAAATACCTTAACCAATCACTCACAATCAATAACTTAAACCAACACTTCACAATCGAATGCCTTAACCAATCACTCACAGTCCAAATATCTTAACCAATCACTCAGTCAAATATACTTGAACCCCAATCACTCACAATCAAATTACCTTAAACCAATCACTCACAATCAATAACTTAAACAACCAACTCACAATCGAATGCCTTAACCAATCACTCACAAGTCAAATATCTTAACCAATCACTCAGTCAAAAATATCTTGCCCAATCACTCACAATAAATACCTTAACCAATCACTCCACAATCAATAACTTAAAACCAAAGAACCACTCACAATCGAATGTCCGTACAATCACTCACAGTCAAATATCTTAACCAATCACTCAGTCAAATCATAAAATCTTGACCCAACCAATCACTCACAATCATACCTTTCGTCAGCCACTCATCGCTAACCTTTTCTGAACATAATAATAATAATAATAATAATAAAAATAATAACTAATAATAATAATAATAGGCCAGGGAAAACTGTTTTTAAAAAAACTGGGTTTGGGAAACTTAAAATTACAAAACCCCTTATATATATATAATATATATATATATATATCATATATATATATATATATTATATATATCTGTTATAATTAGTGCAAAAATAATAAACTAAAAAAACTTGAAACCTTAGCATTAGAAAATAAAAAACATATATATATATATATATATATATATATATATATATATATATATATATATATATATAAATGGCTTATAACCCTTGTAATATAAAAAAGCTACGACTCTAATAATGAAAAACGATTATAACCCTAAAAAAATGGGGGCTTATATCCCTTACGGGAAAAGATTTATAAGCCCTCATAATAAGGTGGGTTATAATAGAAATGTGGCTAAAATAACTGTAGGTGATATAACGAGGATACAACCCTGAGCATAAATAGGCTTTATAACCTCTATATTTTCAAGTAACGATAAACTTATAACCCTTAACAATAAATAACAAAATATATTTGACTTACGTGTTATATAAACCCTTGCAAATATATTTAAATTACAATCCTTTATAACCGTTATATAAACCCTTGCAATATATTTAGCTTACAATCCATTAACAATCAATAAATATATCAACTTACAACCCCTTATAACCTTTATAAAAACCCTTGCAATATATTTAACCTACAACCCTTTATAATCAAAACTGAAAATCCATTAAATGATCTAGCCACTACAACACAACGAAAAAAAGTGTACAACCCTTATCATAGAAAGTTATAACGTGTAATTATACGGATTACAACCCTCGCAAGCAAAGAAAATAAAAAATATCAATGACTGAATGAAAATTTATGAAAAAAAAAAAACAACCTGAGAGAGAGAGAGAGAGAGAAGAGAGAGATTTTGTAGAGAGAGAATTTTTATATAGGAGAACGTGGTCGGGTAGAGAGAGACGAGAGAGAGTGAGTGTCTCCGTGCCCCTAGGTTATAGGGTGGGGGGGGGGGGGGGTATCACAAGTCAGGACCTTCTGCTTGCGTGCCCATTGTAAAGGGGATATCGAAGGGCGATATTTAGTTCCGTTATATTGTCATTCATAGGGATGTAATTCCGTTACTTCAGGTTGGACTGATTTTTGTTCTCTCTCATTCATGACAAAAATAGTATATTTCATTTTATTTCATTTTTATTTCCGTTAAAATCTTATATAGGAATTTGTAGCATGTTGGTACAATGATACTTAGATCCGATTGTGTTCTGTTATTTCTCTCTCTCTCTCTCTCTCAAGCATCACGCTTTTATACCCACTACAGGACCTCTCTCTCTCTCTCTCTCTCTCTCTCTCTCTCTCTCTCTCTCTCTCTCAAGCATCACGCGTTTATACCCACCTACAGAACCCCTCTCTCTCTCTCTCTCTCTCTACCCTTCCAAGGTTTTCACTTCCCCAACCGTCGAAGAATTTTTTTTTTCTTTTTTTTTTTTTTCTTTAAGTTTACAACCGACCGGTGGTGGATGGCTTGAGTACCTTGTCATGGAGACGGTCTTTGGAGACTCCTAATAATAATAATAATAATAATAATAATAATAATAATAATAAATAATAATAATTTAATACTTCTTCAACAGCTAAGAGTGAAAAGTCTTTACAAATGAATTATAACGAGAGAGAGAGAGAGAGAGAGAGAGAGAGAGGAGAGAGAGATATATTCCTTCCCTTCACCACATAATATATATATATATATATATATATATATATATATATATATATATTATATATATATATATATATATATATATAGTAAAATAATGAACGATAAGGGTGTTATCAATTGCAGACACTCCAGATCATTCTGATACACTCGAACGCATCTGCACACATACACAACTCTACACACTTCTCAGCAAGAAATGTACGTACACACGCCTTATACACAGGAATACACCTTAAGCGGTAAACTAACCTTCCATATACGTACACACTGCGATTCATACGTACAATCAGGTATACACACAGAATTCTATACACTTGCTGCGTTTATTGTGTATACACAGCAGTGACGACGAACGCTCCCGAAATGTGTATATATAAGCCTTCTATATAGGCTCGAGACCAGCTTATAACTGCAAGGGTTCATCTCCTACGCTAACCAGAAGGCACCTATAGTTTTTCCATCCGCCCTCAGATCTTCGATTCTACTTCGGGTTGAAGTCACCCTTGATCGTGGCTGAGAGTTTCATGGGCCGCGTCTCATACAGCATTATATGCTGTAGAGAAATTCGGCGTATTTTTTTTTAACTAACAGTGTATCAGACAAAATATATATCGCAATCTATAAAATATTTCTTAACTTTAAAGGCATATAACAGTATTTCCTGTCACACGTCACAAATCCTCGTCACAAGCGTGACGGAAGAAACGTCACGTATAAATACATACATACATACATACATACATACATACGGTATGCGTTAGTTATGGTGGATGTGGTATTCATATATATGCAAGCATTACGTATTCCACACTGATGACGCCGTGTATATATAGTATATATTATATATTATATATATATATATATATATATATATATATATATATATATATATATAATAATATATACACATATATACACACACAAATGAATACAGTATAAATTAACCTTGGACGCCGTATTCAAATGTATACAAGCATACTGTATGTTACGTATACCTTTGAGGCTGTATACATACATACATACATACCGTATGTTACTTTGGCCGCTGTGTTCAAATGTATACCAGCCAATCGTATACTAAAACTTTGAGGACGTATACATACAAACATTCATACATACCGTATGTGTCACTTTGGGAGTTGTATCCAAAGTATACATGCATAAATACCGTAGCTATGCGTCACTTTGGGCGCCGTATTCAAACTATACATACATACTGTATGAACTCCTGAGAACGTATGTATACATGAAAAACATGCATCATATTAACCACGACCCGTAGGTGGCCAGTGCTATTGTTACCTAGCAGTTTATATATATATATATATATATATATATATATATATATATATATATATATATATATATATAAATGGGTTGTCTACATTGGCTTACTATATGCATAAACTTAACTTTAAAACTATGAACTAACGAGAGAGAGAGAGAGAGAGAGAGAGAGAGAACAAATGAAACCGTACGGTCCCACAAACAGATTAGGGGATCCAGCTAAGCCTTTACTTCCGGTGAAAAACACCACACACACGCAGGTCGGGGATGCTCAAGACATTGGCGTGGGACCGCTATAGCATTTTTTGGGTGACCTATTTCCAGCTTTTAAGTTTTGAAAATGATTTAAAACTTAAAAAATAAATTTATCTTTAAACTGTCGAGAATGAATCCAGACAGCACAGGCCACCACCACCACCAACAGCAACGTCACAAACCTCTCTCTCTCACTCTCATTAGACGTCTTGTTATTTGCTATAAATCTACTATAAATCTAATGAGCATCATGACCTAAAAAGCCAAATATCTAAAATCAATCATACGTTTGAAAACACCTATAAACATAATGAACAGAATGAGTAATGCATGCAATGACTGATTGATTGATTGATTGTTCCTCTCAACATGCGTTGCAATACCGAAGGAAGTCGACGTATAGGACATCCTATCGTCTTGATGAAATGCAGAAGAAATGTCCCTTGCCTGGTGATTCGAGTGTCCTAACCACTGAACTATACAAAACTTATAACTATAAGTAGTAATGGTTAGTTTAAATTTGCAGTCATGCACACTTTATAAGTAAACTGGATGATTTACAAGTAAATATTTAAAAAATCTATGAATTTCTTAATGGATTTCTCAAATCCACACGACATGACGCCCTAAAGGGTTGGGGAGGGGGAAGGTTTAAAAGTAAACTTAAAAGTTCCTTATACCGTTGTTAAAAATATATTCTCGGTCAGTAGATTGTAAAAGAAGAAGAAGAAAAAAATCTATATATACTATTACATATATAATATACATACATATATATGTGTGTGCGTGTGTGTGTACACGCCACGCGAGTGCCCATGGCATAGGCTGCCCAGTGGGGCACGGAAACTGAGATAAGCCTTATCAGTTGGTTATCAACTATCCACTGATTATATGTAGGACCTGTTTTCATTCTTTTTCTCAGGCATATATATATATATATATATATATATATATATATATATATATATATATATATATATATATATATATATCTTACAAGTATGAATTTCCCATCTTGAAATCGTGAGATATTTAGATATATATAAATAACTCACTTTCAGTGGCACGTGAATACAAAAAAAATTCGTGACTGACTCAATATTATAATAAATACAAATCCATTTAATGATAGTAATGATTCTATTTGCAATAATTGCAACGTGTCTAGTCAGTCTTCAACTTCTCTGTAGCTGCATCTTGCATCTGCATTCAGAACGTAATACGTATCAAAATAATTTTATTACTGTCATTAGTAATACGTATCAAAATGATTTTATTACTGTCATTATTGAAAGTTATGAAAAAATGAAACTAGACCAAATATTCATTCCAGCAAATACCCAAATCAACGCAACATTTGACCTCCCCCGTCATCCATTAGAGACCACATGACCCAATCTGACCCAATATATCAAAAGCTGCCTAACTCGATTCGGTGACGTTCAAGGAGCCAAACAGCCCAATGCGAGCGAGGTCACGCCCGGCCACCCGAAATCCATGCCTAGTGCAAGGGCCGACGTGGAGGGAGTCCACTCGTGCCCACCATGTGGGCACCAATGCAGGTCCTTGCGCCATAGGGACCTGCATTGCACCTCAAGACTCGCCTATCAAAATTGCATTTTGTGCGGACTGGGCACGGCCGCCCGTGGGGCAGGGCGCGAGTCCTGGCTAAGGGCATGAGAGTGGGATACCCCCACAGGGGCATCTCGCTCATGAGGGCACATCCAACCCCTTTTTCTCTCTCTCTCTCTTCCTCTGCACAGGACCGACTCGGGAGAAAAATGGAGGCAGTGAAGTCTGTGTGGGTACGGGGCATTTGGCAAGACGAGCGGGTTATGCCCGATTCCCGCGGACCCGCAAGCACATTCCGCCCAAAAGAGGCTCATTCATTCTTCGCTACCCTCCGCCGTGCCCATCCGCCGACCAAGGGACGCCCGGGGCACGGGGCTTGTAGGGGCGCGCCGTCCGCGACTGCATTTTCTCCCAAGGATCTCTCTGTATTCTTCGACCACCATTTTGTTTACGGTTGCAAGACGTCTGGCGTCGCAAGTGCAGTGCAGAGGAGCACCAGCAGAACGTCGGACGAGGTTGCAGCCACACAGCCCACAGCCAGCCAATCACGGCGCCTCCTCCCCCGCGCCGCCCTCCTCAAGCCGATCTACCTCGATATACACCGCCCGTAGGCGCCCACATACACCGTCGGGCCCCAGAGAGCTGACGGGGGCGTAGATCGAAACAATTCCAGACCTGAAAAAGGGGAAATCGAAGCAATTCCAACAATCTCGCCTTCAGGGGCGGACGCGTTGGGCGTGATGCAATCGCGTGGGCGGGGCTTGCCAGGCCGGCCGGCCAATCGGCGGCGGGACAGTTGCTAACGGTGCGCCAATGAGAGCCGTTTGGGGGCGGCCCGGATTCTTCTTCTGGTGCTGCCACACTGCAGGTGCTACTACTGGCAAGCAATACCCCAAACGCAACTTCGGGGTTTTTGCCAAAACAAGATGGAAGGAGAGGGCCGGGCGTCGTCCGGCGCCTGCTATGGGGGGGAGGGGAAGAGGGTTGCGTTGTACCTACCCCCGAATTTCTTTCGCCTATGTAGTGCCTATTCTATCAAACCACCAAACAAGATCAGAAAAAATGCACATAAAAAAAAGACAATCATCAACACATGAGATGACTATGCTTGCTCAGGGACGGTTCCTCATCCCGTGTCCTTCGGGGGATGGGGGGGGGGAGGGGATTCTAGATGGCTGCTGCCTTGAGGCAGCCCAAAAAGCCGTTATAGGCCCACGAGAAAGCGGCTAAAATAGGCCCAAGAGCTCCGCGGGCGGCGGAGCAGCAGCAGCAGCAGCGCCGCTGATATATCACCGACACCAGCGGGAAACGCCACAAAATTAATTATAAATCTACCGAGAGACCCCTACAGGGTACTCAAGCACAGGGCACGAGTGCCATGCCCTTGCAGAAGGGCCTCTCACGATCACTTCGGTGGAGGAGAGACCTTCCGAAATCGGAACAGACGGCGCTGAACACCGTCAAGCAATAGTGGTTCGGCAAAAGTCCTCCCCGTCGCCATAGGCCTACGCGTCAATGGTAACCCGCTGGTATAATGTATATATTTTTGTCATCTACAGCAGTACGTCCCAAGGCGTATTATACATTTTCTCCTTCAGTTCACTATATTAGAACTGGACACTCTTCATAAGTTTGCATAATAAACACTGAGATACGTAATCATGAGAAATATTCTAAAAATCAATTGGCCACCTTTTATTATTATTATTATTATTTTGTAGCTAAGTTTCCTTATGGTTATTATTGTTGACCCAAATTCCTTGGTATTAATAATAATAATAATAATAATAATAATAATAATCATCATCATCATCATCATCATCTCAATTAACAGTAATAACATTTCTTGGTTATAATAATAATAATAATAATAATAATAATAATAATCTCAACTAACAGTAATAATATTCAGAACAGCAATAAACAAGTAAAATAATATATTGAACAGCAATAAACAAGTAAAATAATATACTGAACAGCAATAAACATGGATAATATACTGAATAGCAATAAACATGGATAATAATATACTGAACAGCAATAAACATGGATAATAATATACTGAACAGAAATAAACATGGATAATAATATACTGAACAGCAATAAACTTTAAACAAAAGTTAAATAATAAAAATTACTGAAAAGAAGCAATAAAACAAGTATAAAATAAATATAACTGGACAAGCAAAAACAGGTAATAAATACGAAACAGCAATAAACATGGATAATAATATACTGAACAGCAATAAACAGGTATAATATACTGAACAGTAATAAACATGGATAATAATATACTGAACAGCAATAAACTAAACAGGTATAATAAAATACTGAAAAGAGCAATAAACAAGTATAATAATATACTGAACAGCAATAAACAGGTATAATATACTGAACAGCAATAAACAGGTATAATATACTGAACAGCAATAAACAGGTATAATATACTGAACAGCAATAAACATGGATAATATACTGAACAGCAATAAACATGGATAATATACTGAACAGCAATAAACAGGTATAATAATATACTGAACAGCAATAAACAGGTATAATATACTGAACAGTAATAAACATGGATAATAATATACTGAACAGCAATAAACTAAACAGGTATAATAACATACTGAAAACAGCAATAAACAAGTATAATAATATACTGGACAGCAATAAACAAGGTATAATAATATACCGAACAGTAATAAACAGGTATAATATTCTGAACAGCAATAAACAAGTATAATATACATGAACAGCAATAAAAAAGTATAATATACTGAACAGCAATAAACAGAAATAAACAAGTATCAAAATATACTGAACAGCAATAAACATGGATAATATTATACTTAACAGCAAATAAACAGGCATGATAATAATATTCTGAACAGCAATAAACATGGTTTTGAAGGCTAGGTGGGCACTAAGCATAATGTAAACAAAACAAGAATAAATAAATAAAATAAGGCTACTTAACCAAACATTTATTAATAGATATTTATTACTGTAATAATTCTTTTGTTTTTATCTTCACTTTTCATTGCTCCTTTATTTTATTTTTTATTTCCAACCTTTATTGCTCCTCTGAACTGTTAATAATAATAATAATAATAATAATAATAATAGAAAATTCCCAAAAATGACATAAAACTGAATTTATTATTATTATTATTATTCAATACAAAACTAAAAATACAAGTAAAATTGAAATAACATGCATATTTATTAGTGCAAAGTAAATAGCTATCTTTATTAGTTATTTACCTCATCGTTCTCTCTCTCTCTCTCTCTCTCTCTCTTGTTCGAAAGTTAATAACAATAATGAAAGCAACATCAAACTAAAAAAAAAAATAATAATTATATATGTATAAAACACCACATTCTGCCTACAGTTATCCAGTTATCCGCAACATGACACCATTACTACCAATGGCCGTAGCAGCAATGATTAATAATACTACTACTACTACTACTAATAATAATAATAATAAAATAATAATAATCTTTTTATTTTTTCAGCAACCAACACAAGAAGCTGGCGGGACGGGCAATGGGTCACAATGGGGCCCAAGGAGGAGGTTTGCAACCTGTCCGTGAGAAGTCGTATAGTACCTAAGTTCAAGTCGGTCCCAAGCCCAAATTAAAGCTATAGTGGCTGAAACCTTAACTAACAAGTGTACAACAACAAGAAGCGAGGTATGTTATGTAAGAACTATAGTTTTTTTTTTTTTTTTTTAATCTGTCCACCCGCCTGTGGAGTTTGCGTATGGTAACACTGCGTCCCGGGCTCTAGATAGTTACATTCAGCTTACATTCAACAATAACAATATTCTATTTCGAATTTTATCGGTGTAATTCGCATACAGTAAATTATTAAAACACTTTTCAGTTGCAAATGTACACCCAGATATCCTTTTGTTTACCATCTAAAGCCGGGACGCAGTGGTTCACCAATACGCAAACACCACAGGCGGGTGGATAGGTTTAAAAAAAAAAAAAAAAAAAGAAAAAAAAAAAAAAAAAAGGGGTATAGTTACATTTCAAGTCTTATAGTTGTGCACTTTTTCTGTCCGTCCTCAGATCTTCAAAACTACTCAGGCCAGAGGGTTGCAAATTGGTACGTTGATCATCCACCCTCCAATCATCAACCGTACCAAATTGCAGCCCTCTAGCCTCAGTAGTTTCGATCGTACTTAAGGTTAAAGTCAGCCACCATCGTGGGTCTGGCACCTATAAACAGGCCACCACCGGGTCTGAGAGTTTCATGGTCAGTGGCAGTATACGCCATACAGAAAACTCGAATACGCATTACATTGGAATGTATAAAATGGAACTTAGGCCAAAGAGCAAGCGCTGGGACCTATGTGGTCATTCAGCATTGAATTGGTTTGAAAGGCGTATCAAGAGATAAACCTCAAAAGTAGTTGCACTTAAAATCAATTGTTGTTAGAGAATATGAAAGGCGGTACAGTAAAAGTAACGAAAGGGGTTGCAAAGAACTTTCAAGTAATGCCTGCAGTGCATAGCATGAGGTGCACTGTCCGCATAAACCCCCTAAAAGATTTATATAGAGGTATATGTCTTTATAAAAAAAATCGCACCTGATTCAAACAATATTGACTTTAATATTTTTGAAAAAAAAAAAAAAAAAAAAAAAAAAAAAAAAAAAAAAAAAAAAAAATATATATATATATATATTATATATATATGTATAATCGTTCATATTTTATATTTTTGTGAAGAAGCGAAATTACAAAAATATAAAATATGAAAAATTTTACAAATTAATCTATAGAAAAAAAGTTTCAACAAAATGCAGTGCGAAAGTTTATGAAAATATAAAATAAAAATAATATAGAAATTCAAAATTATTCTTTTGGAAAAAGTGTTTCCCTCAACAAAAAGAAAATTGTTTATACCAGCGTTTACAAAATACAGACGAAGCTATCTTCACCCATTAACAAAAATGACCGACGACCCACTTAAACCGAATATAAATAATTAAAATATATAAAATAAAAAATAATTCTTTCGAAAAAATTGAAATTTGTTTTTTATACCAGTTTATCCAATACAAATAAATATAAAATATAAAAATATGAAATTCAAAATAATTCTTTTGAAAAAGTTTCAAAAAAAAAAATAAAAAAATATATTATTTCATCCAAATGACCGATGGTGACCACTTCAACAAAATCGAACCTCATTTCGCGGTTAATTTTATGTACGTATAAAATCAAGTTTTTTTTATGTACGTATAAAAATCACGTTTTTATGTACGTATAAAATCACGTTTTTTTTTATAAGGTCAAAATCAGTGCTTCTTCTTTGACAAACAACATTTTAGTCCAAATGTGTATTCAAAAAATATATAATTTATTTTATATATGTCAATAGCGACGACCCCTATGCCAGCACCAGCACCCCCCCCCCCCCCCCCCCCCCCCCCCCCCCCCCCCCCCCCCCCCCCCCCCCCTAGACGGCTGTTTTATTATTATTATTATTATTATTATTATCGTGACCCACAATATCATCACATGCTATATGACACTCATACAAGATTACTTTGTAAGAAATTTCACTCTCCTACTGAAACTGCTCATATATCTTGAGAGAGAGAGAGAGAGAGAGAGAGAGAGAGAGAGAGAGAGAGACCCAAACTTGTCCAGCAAGATACGGGGACGGCGGTGGCGGGGTCAGTGCCCTCCGTAGTAGGAATTTTATATATATATTTCTCAAGACTTATCGGCGGGTCGGTCGGACTGTATGACCTTGCTGTGCTATAAAGGCGACTTTCTCTAAGAATAAGAAATTCCATATTATATGCTTAGTTTATATATATATATATATATATATATTTAATAATATATATATAATATATATATATATATATATATACACACACGTATACATGCATAAATACCCCAATAATTCAATAAATGAAGGGAATGCACAAGGCATAATTTCTACCCATCCACAATAATAGGTTGAGAAGGAGGAGATAAGAAAGAAGGAAGATAGATAAAAAAAAGTAGGCCTACTGTCGTCGAGATTCATTCGTAGGCCTACACAAATGTGCGAGAATCTCCAACAGCACACCATAAGGCCTAGTCGCTTTCCAATAATGCACTTCATGGGCTTACCATAGGCCTACGCGATACCCCCCACCCACACTACCCCCCCCACAAACTAACCCACACAGGCCTACAAACCCAAAAACGCAAACAGCCCCCAAAACCCGTCCCAACCCAAGAGGCTGCTGACCCGAAGCAGCCACATAGGCCTATGACGAAGATTTTTGGTCAAGTTCAACTCGAAATACATCGAATTTATTCGATAATTCTTATCATCAAACATCCCAGACCGACATAAATTTCGAGGACTGCTAATGACAGGTATATACACTACACAGGTCGTAAGGTACGTATACGGTAGGTTCGGGTTTCCAGTGGGCGGGATAAATGGGGGGGAGTGGGGGGGGGGTGGGGGGGTGATGACGTCCTAGGCTGGGAAAAGTGTGGGGGGTAGGAGTCACACACACGATGCCTATAGGAACAATAGTAACTTAACAAATTATCATTGACTTCAACATAAATATTCACTTTTGGCAGGGGTCTATTAGTCTTAATAAACGACAAAACGTATATTTGACTGTATATTATTATATAGGCTTCCTTAATCCCAGCCAGAAATAAACAGTCACCACTATCAACAAAAGGGACGGATCTGGCAACCTATACTGCTTTGGTGAAGAAAAAGCAAGAGAAAACTTGCTGCCTCTCTCTCTCTCTCTCTCTCTCTCTCTCGCCATTGGTAGCCATTGGTAGAAACATAAGTCTTCTAAACACCAGGTATTTCGCGTAATAAATTTGCATTTTTTCAGAAACTAAAAACTCGCAGATAATGCAAATGCATTGAGACTCTCTCTCTCTCTCTCTCTCTCTCTCTACATAGGCAGAAACAGCTTCTTCATAAATAACACATATTTCATGTAATAAAACTGCATTTTTTATTTCAGAAACTAAAAATACACAGGTAACGCAAATGCACTGAAACTCACTCTCTCTCCTTCTTCATAAATAACAGATATTTCGTGTAATAAAACTGCATTTTTTTCCAGAAACTCCAAAGTATAAAAAAAATACTCTTAAAAATACAAGTGTATACAGAAAAATCCTTGTAAAAAAATATTATCGGTACTTGTTACTTACATAAAGCTATACAGGTACCGACATACAGACATGCATTCGAAAAGACAGGACCAGACACAGACAGACAGACAGAAGAAACCTGTCTCTAAACATGACGAACTTATAGCTTATTCTGTTAGCCATCCAGAACCTATAAAAAAAAATATCTATTAAAAAGGTCGAGTTCACAAATGTCAATCAATTGCTTCACTGGGATATACTGGTGGAACAATCTATATATAACCACCAACAGGACTAATATATATTAATGCCTTTTACTGTAATACCACAGTATAATATGAAGATAAAAGGCCCATAAAACAATATTTTAACGTTGCAACCACATATATTTCGAGTACTTCTTTTAAGACATCCTATGTCTATACTTTACCAGTGATCGGGTGCCTTTTAATCTTCATATATGGGCCTTTTATCTTCATATATATATATATATATATATATATATATATATATATATATATATATATATATATATATATATATACATATCATCGTGATTCATATATATATATAAGCGTTAAGCTACAAATGTCCTTAATTATCTAATTCGCTCTACCTCGTAATTAATATATTTTCATGTATGTTAACCGAAGGGGAATTATTTTTCAGTTGAAAATAATTTCGTCGGCTCACGGTTAAAATATATGAAAATATATTAATTCCGAGGAACACCGAATTAGATTTTAAAGGACATTCTAAAAAAAAATTCCCCTTTAGTTAACATATATAAAAATATATTAATTCCGAGGAACAGCGAATTAGATATTAAAGCACATTCTAAAAATATATTCCCCTTTGGTTAACATACATGAAAGTATATTTTAATTCCGAGGTAGAGCCAATTAGATTTCAAAGCACATTCTAAAAATATATTCCCCTTTGGTTAACATACATGAAAGTATATTTTAATTCCGAGGTAGAGCCAATTAGATTTCAAAGCACATTCTAAAAATATATTCCCCTTTGGTTAACATACACGAAAGTATATATCAACTCCGAGGTAGAGCGAATTAGATATTAGAGGACACTGGTAGCTTAATGTGTATATTTATAAAATGTGTATATTTATATAGTATGTACATATATGAAGACACATACCACGAGAACTCCAACCGATTACCATTTTAAAAAAATCGTCATTTTAGCAACCAGTAAAACCAGCCGAATAAACAATAATAATACTAATAAAAAAATAAAAAGGAAAAAACTTAAAATCTTGTAGGCCTACGCTGCCTTCGTGGCAAAAGCACCGCCGCCTTATGAGGCGCTGTTTGAAGGCACTGTAAAATCTTGTAGGCCTATGGAGGAGAGCCTATTTTGCCATGTAGGTCGGGGTCTACGGATGGATTCTGGGGTTAGGGGGTAGGTAGGTAGGATGACCAACCCACCCATATGCCTGTAGAACATGTAGGCTCTCTCTCTCTCTCTCTCTCGTATCGACCTTGGCAAGCTATCGAACGTTGATGTCATTGCCAAATATACATATACACATCCTTCAAAAAAAGACGTCACGTTGATGACACTGCTAGAATATCTTAAAAGGAGTCCCAGATTGCATCCTTATAGAGAAGATCCTTCATGAAATCCTTCAGGAGGTTTTTATATATAAAGATTCCGTAGTTTTCTCTACAAGTTCCATTGGAAACACTTGCATTTCTCTCTCTTTCATACAAAAATGTTCTTTAAAAAAAGATATGCCACTTATTTCAAATCTATAAGCAGGCAGCCTCTCTCTCTCTCTCTCGTAATGATATGAAGCGAAAAAAGATGCTTTAACGAAATCAATAATGTTCGATCGAATATTGGCTTTTCCTGCCCTCCACGTTATTTTGGCAGGATTCACACCGGGGCTAGTGACCTACCCCTCCCCTCTATCTCTCTCCACTCCCTCCTCACATCCACGCCCTGAGAGAGAGAGAGAGAGAGAGAGAGAGAGTTACAAGGATTAGGATGTCTCAAAGACTCTTTAGTCCATCCTAAGAGGAGAGACATCGTGTGCTCACTTATCTGTAGGAGCAGGTTTTACTGTTCATTCAGTGTCCTAATGATCTTTGTCTAGCTTTCTTGTAAACTCTTCCACACTGAGAGAGAGAGAGAGAGAGAGAGAGAGAGAGAGAGAGAGATTAAACTCTAAAAATATGACCAGTTATACCTATGTTCTGGAATATTAATAATTTTGGGGGGGCTTTGAGCCACATTGTGACCCATTACCCATGACCCCATAACCATGATTTAGATTTTTTTCTTGAAAGCAAATAATTGTTTTAATTTTGAATCACATTGTGACCCATAACCACGACCAATAGATTTTATTTTGGAAAGAAAATAATTGTTTTAATTTTGAGCCACACTGTGACCCATAACCACGAGACCAATAGATTTTATTTTTGAAAAAAAAAAAAAAAAAAAAAAAAAAAAAAAAAAAAAAAAAAAAAAAACAAAAAAAAAAAAAAAAAAAAAAAAAAAAAAAAAAAAAAAAAAAAGTTTAAAGTACGCTGTGGCCCATAACCCAAGACCTATCTAGATTTTTTCGTTCTGACGAGAGAGAGAGAGAGAGAGTAGCTTAATCCAATAGTACGCACATGGGACAAACTGGAGGCCCACCTGAATTTACAGGCGGTCCCAGGTAGCGGGAACCAGGAAGAAGAGGGGGGAGGGGGGAGAGAGGGGGGGGGGTGCGAATACGCTTGTACACGGTGTAGTAGTAGTAGTAGTATGTACCGACGGTCACATAGGCCTATTAATGCATCTGGTATGCACTTTGGGAGCAACTTGGTTCTATGAAGTGCTGTTCCCGGCAATGCAGCTCTTAGGCTTTCTTCACCTCTCTCTCTCTCTCTCTCTCTCTCTCGTCAGCCACTTTTACCTGTTGCAACATCATCAACAGGTGTGAGTGATGACGTCATGATATTCATTCGCCGGTGACTTGTGCAATTGCTTTTTCAATATTGATAGATCCTTTGAAAGCAACGAGTCTAGATTTTCACCAAAATATTTTCCATTCGAAATAGCTGACCTGGGCTTTTGTAACACCATATTTTATACAGAATCTTTGAAAACAAAGTATCTAGAAATTTACCAAAATAGTTTTCATTCGAAATCGCTGACCTGGGGGATTGTAACGCCAAGTTTTATACAGAATCTTTGAAAACAAGGAATCTATAAATTTACGAAAATGTTTTCCATTCGAAATAGCTGACCTGGGGCTTATGCAACGCCATATTTTATACAGAATCTTTGAAAAAACGGTATCTAGAAATTTACCAAAATAGTTTTCATTCGAAATCGCTGGATGGATGTATGAGTTTTAGGGCAAAAGCCCAGGCACTGGGGCCAAAGAAGCCATTCAGCGCCGTAATGGAGAGTAAATAAATTACATTATAAATGAGTGAATAAGTGTAAGAAGAAAATGGTTCATATATAAATCACCATATGAGAAATGAATGAATTAATGAAGAAATGAATGAAAAAAATGCTTAATAAATAAATATATATATCTATGATGTGATAGATAAAATCTGCTTCATCTCCCAAAATATTACAAAGGGATTTACCCGTAAGATCTCTCTCTCTCTCTCTCTCTCTCTCTGGTTAAAATATCTGGGGCAAGCAACCAGAATGTGCTCCACTGTTAGCATCTCGCCACCGCAAGCACACACTGGGAGGTTGCCCCTCTAAAAATAAAAAATGATGGGTCAAATAAGGTGTGCCCAATCCTCAGTCTGCTTAAAACTATTTCTGTTCGCCTATCAGACTGGAAAGACGAAGGCCACGGCAATATATTATTTCTAATATTTCTGTGCTTTCTATTATTGGCAAGATGAGAAGTCCATCTTTCTTGCCATTTGCTTAAAATATAAGACCTAAAAGGACCTTTTAGATCTGTATGAGGCACTTTACTAAAGGCTGTATCTGATGAGACACTAGCAGCTTTCGCTTCCCTATCTGCCATCTACTTTCCGCAAATCCCCACACGTGAAGGGACCCAACAGAAAGAGACAGATTTACGCAAATAATACAAATGGAGGAGCGATTCCTGAACTTTTAGAACTAACGGATGGAAGCTATTGAATTTTTTAATAGCTTCTAAAGTGCTTCTGGAATCGCTGACCTGAGCTTTTGTAACGCCAAGTTTTATACAGAATCTCTGAAAACAAGGTATCTAGAAATTTACGAAAATAATTTCCATTCGAAGTCACTGACCTGAGCTTTTGTAACGCCAAGTTTTATACAGAATCTTTGAAAACAAGGAATCTATAAATTTACGAAAATGTTTTCCATTCGAAATAGCTGACCTGCGGCTTTGCAACGCCATATTTTATACAGAATCTTTGAAAACAAGGAATCTAGGAATTTACGAAAATAATTTCCATTCGAAGTCACTGACCTGAGCTTTTGTAACGCCAAGTTTTATACAGAATCTTTGAAAACAAGGAAATCTATAAAATTTACGAAAAATGTTTTCCATTCGAAAATAGCTGAAACCTGCGGCTTTGCAACGCCATATTTTATACATGAATCTTTGAAAACAAGGAATATAGGAATTTACGAAAATAATTTCCATTCGAAGTCACTGACCTGAGCTTTTGTAACGCCAAGTTTTATACAGAATCTTTGAAAACAAGGAATCTATAAATTTACGAAAATGTTTTCCATTCGAAATAGCTGACCTGCGGCTTTGCAACGCCATATTTTATACAGAATCTTTGAAAACAAGGAATCTAGGAATTTACGAAAATAATTTCTATTCGAAGTCACTGACCTGAGCTTTTGTAACGCCAAGTTTTATACAGAATCTTTGAAAATAAGGTATCTAGAAATTTTCCATTATATTTCTCATTCGAAATCGCTGACCTGAACTAATGCGACGCCAAGTTATTTAAAGAATATCTTCAGCGAACCGAAACCTTAGCGAAAGCCTTATGCCAATTTTAAGTAGATTTTCAAGTCAATCCATAATTTCAAATATAATCAGTCGATAATTGCACATAAATTATCAATTGCTTCCCGAGGCCGGTGGGATGGGCAACCAAATACCCTTATCTATCTCGAGGTCGAAAAAAAAGTAATTACAAGAACATTAAGAGACTTATACTGTTTCTATATTTATACTATATTTTATATTTAGTCGAAACCCACCAAGGTTTCTTACTTTAATATCCACGATTCATTCCCATAAAGGAGATTTGGTTCAACAATGCCTTTTTCTATACACATCAAATTTGGCTTCAACTGACACTGATCATAATTTTTCCTTAACCAACATTTAACTTAAATTTCGACTTCATTCCCATAAAGGAGATTTGGTTCAACAATGCCTTTTTCTATACACATCCAATTTGGCTTCAATTGATGTTGAAAATAATTTTTCCTTAACCAACATTTAACCTAAATTTCGACTTCATTCCCATAAAGGAGAATCGGTTTAGCAATGCCTTTTGTACACATCCAATTTGGCTTCAATTGATGTTGAAAATAATTTTTCTTAACCAACTTTTAACTTTAATATCGACTTCACTTCAATAAAGGAGAATTGGCTCAACAATGCCTTCATACACATCTAATTTGGCTTCAACTGACACTGATAAAATTTATGTCTTATCCGACCTTCTGTAAATTTCTAGATTTCCCAGTGACATTTATTCCCAAAAGACAATCTATATCAACACTGCTAAAATCTACAGTCAAACGGAGCGTTGTTTTACCAACGAAAATTAAAATGAATACGCTACATTTTATTAGAGGTAATTCTTCTGTACTGTATAACATGCACATCATTTACCTTTTTTTACATTTTCATTCTAATGAATAAATCATAACTATCCTATCTTCAAATTCCTGTATCTTTAACTCAACGCGAAACACCTTTTTCAGACCTTTTATTTAGGCTTTTCCATAGACAAGAACAACAACAGTAATAACAACAACATCAACAAAGTAGTCTTTTGGCTTACTCCCCGAGTAAGCAAACAGCAGGTTCTCTTTGGACAATAACAAGCATTTTCAGATTGTGTATGTATATATGATATATATATATATATATATATATATATATATATATATATATATATATATGGGTGTGTATTGAAAGAGTGACATAACAAAAGTGTGACAATTCTGGAAAAAAATTTCAAGTGACAAATATGAAAATATGCAAACGTAACGGGAAAGCATGACAAGTAGCGACATATTATCGGGATCTTAAAGAACTCTCACTCACTCACTCACACACACACACTCTCTCTCTCTCTGACTTAATGATTGTTATAACTGCGAAATAACAGTAATGGTTGTTGATACTTGTAATATCTTCACAGCACTTACATCTCTTAGAATAGCAGTTGTTCGAAAATGCCTAGGTGGAGGCTACATTCTAAAATATTTTCAAGAAACTGTTTTGTTGTCTGATAGCTTTTGGCTGGATTAGGTGTTCCTTAGAGAGCATATTGTATTTTCACATCGTCTTGCCCATAATGGATGAATACAGTTTTGCCACATCCCAAAAAAAAGGAAAAGAAAAGCTAGTCTTTCAGAGAGCACATATACAGACATCAGAGGTCCCTATAGGTCAGAATCATTATTTCCAGTGCGAGCTTAAAATTTTAATGAACAAGGTGGCTAGATATCTGGAGGAAAGGCACATAATCATGCACCGCTTGCTTTCCCATCTGTATATGCGTTGTTGCCTGGGAAAACTACACAAATATATTCATCAATGCTAGAACATTTACTTTCAGTTGCCGAAGCAAAAGGAATTCAACTCATTCCTACAGTCATCATGGTAGATTTTGAATTATCTTGCATCAAAGCTCTCCAAGAAAAAAAATTTCCCGATGCTACAATCACCGGATGCTTTTTTCACCTGTGCCAAAGTATATATATTACCGAAGTATTCAAAAGCACAACCTTGTTGATGCTTACAAAAAATGAGGAAATTTGCTTTAGCTTTAAAGCTTACGAAAATTGGCTGCCCTAGCATTTTTACGGCCTGATGAAATCCATGATGCGTATTTAAGGTATCTCAAATGGACATTCCAGATGGAGCTGAGCCAGTCTATAAATATTTTGGAGAGACTTATGTGCTATGGAGGCGTATAATTCCACGAAGAGGACGAGGTAGGCCAAGACAAAATCATGTACGTCATCCCTCCACGATTTATTTAATCCTACTATATGGAGCATTCATCACTTGCAACGATACAATCTTCAAGAACAAATAATTGTGTAGAAGCTTGGCACAGGAGATTTGAAACAGTAGTTGAGCGTTACCATTTGAGTAGGGAGTTTTATGTGTACACTTTTTTCGCATGTCATGATTTAAAAGTTTTAGTTATTAGAAATAAATATTTTAATCACAGAACAAAAGAAATGAATATTTAATCACTAAACCTGTTTTAGTACCCCATGCATTCCAATAATCTAGTGTTAAAAAACGTAATTTGTCACTCTTATGTTATGTCACTCTTTTGATAATTAAAATATACTGTCACTCTTATGTTATGTCACTCTTATGATCTGTATATATATATATATATATATATAGATATATATATATATATATATATATATATATATATATATATATATATATATATATATATATATATTTAAATTATAATAAATATAAAAAAAAAAAAAAAAAAATCCCCACAAGAACTAACCCCGATACCAACCTAATGAACGCAACCTGTCTTCCAAAGAAGGCTAATGAACGCGAGAATGCACGTCCCAGGCAATGCACTTGGGGGAACACTTAGTTGCCCCTTAAGTTGAAGTTGCTGGTTTAGGCCAGCAATGCAATCTTGCTCGCGGGTGCGGGGGCAAATTGCACCACTACCTACGTCACTCTACATACACAGAGAGTACGGAGAGAAGGAGAGAGAAGAGTACGAGAAGGAGATAGCGGGTTCGTTTTTCCTTTTGCCCAGTTTTGCGCCTCTCCTTCTTACACTCTCTTCTCTCCTCTCTCTTTTTTAGGGGCACCGATGTATGAGCAAATGTTAATAATCCCAATGTATAAAACTGCCAATACCACTTGGCCCTTTATTATTACTAATCATTATATCAATATGACTTGTAAATAAATCTCTTCTGTTAATAATAAATACATTTCCCAAACTATTTGCTCATTTCCAGCTAACGGGTCCGCCCGTGTCTCCTCCATCCATCAATAGGGCCTACAGGTCTCCACGTGGTTTCTTGGGAGGCAGGCATTCTGCCTATATAGGCCTATTAGGGTTCGACGGACCTATAACCATTTCGTCCAGGTGGTTATTGCCTTATAGGCCTCGCCGGTCATGGCATTCGCAAGCGCCTCAAGACCCCTCAAACTTTTTTTATGGTCCTCCTGTCAATGTCCTTACAAGGCAGGTTTTTATTTTGTTGTACAAGTAAAGGTTTGTTTATTTTATATTATTAAACTTTACTGCAAGCACTGCTTTCAGGTTTCACCTTTTTATTGGCAAGCAAATGATTTTGCTGTAGATAGTTGGCCTTATTGCACCGCAACAGGTTTTTGAAATGTTCAATACTTTGCAAGCAATTGGCTTTAACTAATTACCGCCTTTAAAGCACCTCTCTGCATTTTTCGGATTTATTGTCATGAAAACCCTAAAAAAAGAAAATGCTCGAGTTTTTGAATTCATCTAAACCGAAATAAACTGTATTTTTATATATTTTACCTAGATTTGAATTCAAATTAATATATATCAGTAGTTTTTTTTTAAATTTATCTCGTCGACATCAAAAACATTTTAGAGATAAGTAATTGAGAGAATATATATTCATAAATTGTAAGAAGTCTCCTCTCTCTCTCTCTCTCAAAGGATGAACTTCGAAATTAAACAATGCCAAGTCCCAACATGTATAATACATACATTATACATACATGCACAGTAAATACATTAGCACATGTATGTACATACGCAAACTATGGAAAAAACAGACCTAATTAACACCTCCATAAAGAAAGGCAAATGGATGACTTCAGATGATTAAAAAATAAATAAATAAATAAACAAATAAATAAATAAATAAAACTGGGCATCCGTTAGCAAAATATAAACCCAACCTGGGAAGGCCAAAAACTTGAATGGTGATATGATACCCTAGAACGCCAACTAGGGGGTGGGGGTTAAACGGTGGGTTACCTAATCCCCTCCCTCCCCCCTTGTATGAAGGAATTTGATAACTATAGCCCCCCTTCACCTGTGATGCAATAAGAAGGCTCCAGATCAAGGTCCGATTGGCCCAACCCCCCAAAACCCCCCCCAAAAAAAAAAAAAAAAAAAAAAACCAATAAGGAGGGTCCCAGAATCGTAGGTTCCAGATACGCCCCCCCCCCCCCACCCCCCTTGTCTTACTGTATTTTTATCCCCCCGCAGAGAAAACTTGCAATTTACGAAGGATATCAGACGAATACTCCTCCTACTCCATCCATAATAATCTTTCTTCATTTAACCACGCCCCGCTGGTGGTGGTGGTGGTGGCCTGTGCTATATCGTTCACGACGTGCGATCATGGCTAACTTTAACCCTTGAATACAATCAAAACTACTGAGGCTAGAGGGCTGCAATTTGGTACGTTTGCTGAATGGGGGGTGGACGATCCACGTACCAATTTGCAGCCCTCTAGCCTCGGTCGTTTTTAAGATCTGAGGGCGGGCAGACAACAAATACCCACTTCAATAGTGTTCTTTTACAGAAAACTACAAAAAACCCAATAATTGACAACACTTAAAAAAAATAAAAGAGACGGAAAGTAATACTCCTTAAACACGTGAACACTTAACAAGTCAAAGAGACGTAGACATCGAAGTACCTTTCAATGGTTCGAACCGTCAGGACCACCACCATTACTCCTAATTATCCACAAAAGAGAACTTTCTTTTTTTCTTATTTCCGATCGTGTATAGAATTAGCGGAGGAAGTACAAATTACCTCTCGCTTAGAGAGAGAGAGAGAGAGAGAGAGAGAGAGAGAGAGAGAGAGAGAGGCCTATACTCCTTACCAAAAACACCAGCAAGGTCTCGAATTCCTTTAGAAAGGCAGTTGAGGACTTGGAGGTCAAGCCAGGATTGGGTGTCAGGACTGGGTTGGTATTTTGGGGGGGATATGGGGGGGGGGTGTGATGTGAGGGGTGGATGGTGAGGCCGGGAGGAGGAGGAGGAGGGATTTCGCACCCTCCCTCCAAAACCCCGTTCAAAGGCCATAGGCCTAAAACCTATTATATAGGCCTACTGAGGGATGAGGAGAGAGAAGAGACTGCCTTACCCCCAACCGTCCCCCTGTCTAAATTCGAGGGGGAACGGAAGTGGTTTTGATGGGACAGACGAACGAACACACAGAGAAGAGAGAGGAGAGAGAGAGAGCAAGAGACGAAAGAAGAGAGATCGAGAATAGAGAGAGGCAGGCAAGACACGTGGGTGACTATTAACTGTGTTGACTGCTGGAACCTGTTTACTGGGTTTATGTTCCAGGCTGGTAGAAAACAGCGCACTCCTCCTCTCTCTCTCTCCCTCCTCTCTTCCCTCTCTCTCTCTATATATAAATATAATATATATATATATTATATATCAAGTATACTGCTATAAATATACTTATTTATCATGAGAGAGAAGAAAGAGATTAGACATAAGCCATGTCCATCGTTGACCTCCCTGACACGTCATCACAGCCGAGAGAGAGAGAGAGAGAGAGAAGAACGCCCCAGCCTCCAACTTCAGCATAGGCCTAAAAGAAGAAGGGAAGGGGGGAAGGCCGATATAGACCTATGGGAGACATCACACACACAAACACACGGAGCCGCCCGCGCCTCACACTCTGTTCGTGCCTTCGTGGTAGCGTTGACTTCCGTATGTGCGTGCATTTGTGTGCGCGCGTGCGTGTGCGTGCAGCTTATACGGCTGCATCATCGAGTTTGGTTGCGTGAGAGGACATTATTATTAATCCAGTGAAGTGGGGTTGAAAGGTGTATTTATTTGTTCATGAAAGAAACTGAGTCATTTGTTCAAGAAAATAAACAAAAAACCGAATTATTTGTTAAAAAAAAGTTATTTGTTCAATAAAATAAATAAAAAACACAAGAGTTATTTGTTCAAGAAAATATACATAAAAACTGAATTATTTGTTAAGAAAAAAAAACGAGTTATTTGTTTACGAAAAACCGAGTTATTTGTTTACGGAAAAATCTTTATTATTTGTTAAAAAAGTGAGTTATTTTTTCAAGAAAATGAACAAACTCTGAATTATTTGTCCAAGAATAAATGAGTTATTTGTTCCAGGAAAATATTGAGTTATTTGTTCAGAAAATAAACAAAAAAATGAGTTATTTTTCCTAAAAAACAAAAAAAAAGCAGTTATTTGTTCAAGAACATAAACAAAAAACTGAATTATTTGTTCAAGAAAAAAAACAAGAAAAAAAAATATTTGTTCAAGAGAAACAGATATTTGTTCAAGGAAAAATGAGTTATTTGTTCAAGGAAAAAATGAGTTATTTGTTCAAGAAAAAAACAAACTGAGGTATCTGTTCAAGAAAATAAACATAAAAAGTGCATTATTTGTTCAAGAAAAAACTGAGTTATTTATTCATGAAAAACTTAAATCATTTGTTCAAGAAAATAAACATAAAAAGTGAATTATTTGTTCAAGAAAAAGTTATTCTTTCAAGAAAAAAACAGTTATTTGTTCAAGAAAATAAACATAAAACCGAGTTATTTGTTCAAGAAAAAAAATTATTTATTCAAGAAAAAAATTATTTATTCAAGAAAAAAAATGAGTTATTTGTTCAAGAAAAAAAGTTATTCTTTGAAGAAAATAAAAAATCTGATTTATTTGTTCAAGAAAAAACTGAGTTATTTGTTTAAGGAAAAAACTGAGTTATTTGTGCAAGAAAAAAAAAACGGTTATTTGTTCGAGAAAAAAGTTATTTTGTACATATATTTCCTTCAGAAAAAAAAACAATTATTTATTCAAGGAAAAAAGTTTTGTTGTTCAAGAAAACAACAACAAAAGGAGTCGTTTGTTCAAGGCCAAAACGAGGACACAAACAGCGTTTGTTCGAGAGACAATTCTACGAGGACACAAACAGCGTTTGTTCGAGAGACATAATTCTACGAGGACACAAACAGCGTTTGTTCGAGAAACATAATTCTCTTAAAGAAAAATGGACGAACCAAGTTATTTGTTATCGCAAATCCAAGACAATGCAAGTTATATGTTCAAGAAAAAAATGTGTCATTTGTTCACGAATAACGCAGAAATACATCAATCGTTATTTAAATATATTTTGTTCCTGTATAACGAGAAAATATATATATCATTGCTACGGAAAGTTATTTTGTTCACAAGGGGAAAATACATCGTTTGCTATTTAAAGATTTAAAAGATGAATCGTCAGTTCAAAATAATATGTTTGTTCATTAAAACCAAGAAAATATAATATATTTGTTCATGAAAAAATAGACAAAACAAAATAAGTTGTTTGTCGTTCAAGATAATTAACAAAATGAATGATTTATCGTTCAAGACAATACAAAATAATAAAATAATTTGTCGTTCAAGATAAAAAATGAGTGATTTGTCGTTTAAGACAAAACAAAATAAATTGTCGTTCGAGATAATTAACAAAATGAATGATTTATCGTTCAAGACAATACAAAATAAATTGTCGTTCCAGATAATAAAAACAAATGAGCGATTTTGTGTTTCAAGACAATACAAAATAAATTGTCGTTCAAGATAATAAAATGAAATGCGCGATTTTGTTTCAAGACTAAACGAAATAATTTGTCGTTCAAGATAAAAAATGAGTGATTTGCTATTCAAGACAAAACAAAATAAATTCTCGTTCAAGATAATAAAAAAATTCTCGATCAAGATAATAAAAAAAATATGAGTGGTTTGCTGTTCAAGACAATGTAAAATAATTTGTCGTTCAAGACTAAAAAATGACTTACTTGTCGTTCAAACTAAGTGATGTGATTGAATAAAAAATAAAAAAAAGACAGTTTTTAAGAACAAGAAAATCTGTGTCCAAAATTTTTTGAAAAAATAAGCAAAACAAAAATTTTTTTTTTTTAAGGAAAAAACAGAGACGAGTTAGTGTCCAAAAATACAAACACAAATAAGATGGATAAAATAAGTGCTCGATGGAGGAAAACACCGACAGAATGAATTTTTTGTTTAATAAAAACAGAAGTTTGCTTCAAAAATGACCTTTACAGTTTTTTTAATTTAAAAAAAATTAACTTGAAAATTTTCCATAAAATGTTTTTAGAAAAATGTTTTTATTACAAATTAAAATTGTTTTGGCAACGCCGATAAAATATATTTAATTAAAATTGACTTACTAATTGAAATATATAACCGATTCTCACAATAATTTTACAAAATCTACTACAAAAGATGAAAAAATAAAAAACAAAAAATACGTTATAAACTAGTAAAAATTGCGGCGAAGTCAGGTTCTCTGTACAGCGGACACTGGTCTCGGTATAACGCTGTATGAGCCGTGGCCCACGAAACTTTAACCATGACCCGAGGTGGCCTATCCTATACATATCTGAAAAATAAGTTTACAGAAAAAATAAATTGCAAAAAGATTCTAGAGTCTTCAACTGCCTCATTCTATATATAGATATTCGAAAAAAAAAATTAATTTGAAATATTATTTCTCTATATGACATTTCAGATACAGCGTTCTACTCACTGCCACTTAACCTACTTACTGCTACTTGGAACTGCAACTTAATGAATATTTGAATATCAAGTTTCTTATGAAACAAGTTACATGTAAACATGCAAATTTAATAGTTACTCCAGGGCCACTGGAATATCTATTAAATAATAATTTTAATTTTAAATGAATATTTCCACGCATGTAGTAACACTGATAATAATAATAATAATTATTGTGGACCCTTTAGAACATTTATATACTCTCGTGATAGAGAGTTTTTCCCTAATGAATAATAATAATAATAATATAATGCATATATATACACGGTAAATAATATATATAAATATATATATATATATATATATATATATATATATATATATATATATATATATATATATATATATATATATGTATATATATATATACATATATATATATATATATACATATATATATATATATATATATATAGATATATATATATATATATATATATATATATATATATATATTACACACGTATGATACTTATCATCATTATTATTATTACTAGTCTTATTATTATTGCACGAGCGGAAATAGATTTAGACATTTAAAATAAAATAAAAATTAAATCTAATCAATAATCCAGAATTCCAGTTTACTTGGGAATCATTCCAGGCGTCATTGATCTCGAACATCGATGACCACAGAGCTTGCGACGCCAGATTCCATAAAGCAATCACCAGCATTCTTATTATACAGAAATAAAAGAGGAACTGAAAATATTTTCAAACGGCGAATAAGTTTATCTTTGTATTTACCCACAATATCGAAGCCAAATTTATTATTATTATTATTATTATTACTATTATTATTATTACATTGGTCGCTTTTACCCACAAATATCTGAAGCCAACTATTATTATTATTATCATCATTACATTGGTCGCTTTTACTCACAAATATCTGAAGCCAATTATTATTATTATTATTATTATTATTATTATTATTCCTTAGTATTATTATTATTATGTTGGTTGCTTTTTCGCAAGTCTCCTAATAGACTAGTATATGTTCTTTCTGTTGACATCATCATCATCATCATCATCATAATAATAATAATAATAATAATAATAATAATAATAATAATGTCTCAATAATAGATCGGTAAATTGAGCGAATTTTGTTTCCAATTATTAATTACGAAACTAATAATAACAAAAATCTAATTCCCGTAATTAAAATTATTGGTGATCCGCTGCTATATGTAAAAATCACCAATCGACATTTTAAAACAAATAAACTTAGGAGTTAATAAATGGTCTCTCAGCTGGAAGTGATTATAAAATGGAAGACATTTATATATATTTAACCACATTTGGCCACCGACAAACTGGCCAATCTAAACAAGGCGTGATCCGACCTCCAGGTTACTCGGGGCACGTGCTTAAAATATACGGTCAAATAGAGTGTTGTTTCACCAACGATAATAAGAATAAATACAAGAAGAATGTGAGACGTGACAAAACCTTCTATTTGTGCGAATATCAAATCGCCAAAAACCGTAAATTATTTAAAAATAATAATGTAAAGGGCAAATAGCTGAATTTGCCCTCATGAAGTCGGTAATTAATTTGAAATCGAATGGCACAAACTACAAATTCGACTGTTTATTCAAATATATAAGGATTCCGAGTTGCTATCAACAAAAGACAGTTCGGGCAGAGCCTTGCTGGTAGGTAAATGATCCACCAATATGCACGGCATCCTCTGAAGATGCCAATGCCCTTTGAAGATGCCAATGCCCTCTGAAGATGCCAATGCATTACTATATACCCTATAGCAAGTCTCTTTGTATATAGTTACATTATTCATTTACTTATTTATTTTCAATGACTGAATGGGGTTCATCTTCTGAGTAATAATAATAATAATAATAATAATAATAATAATAATAATAATATGTTCGGAAGGAGACCCACTCGTAGACATGTTTTGTTAAAAATGATTTCTTCAGCAATATTCATCTTGTAAGTGTGTTTTCTAGTTTTCTGATGACGGCTTTCTCGTTGTTGCTTAGACTGGCGAGCAACGCACCAAAGGGCATGGTAAAATTCGGTTGAGTCATTTGGTAATTACCATAGATTAATAGTGCTGAAGCAGCAAATCATTTTTAACAAAATAATAGTAATAATAATGTGGAAACAGACCTTCTTTCAACAATGTTTTATCTAAAAAAAAAATGACAGATTCAATTCTGTAAATTTTGCATATTTTTAGTATAATATAATAATAATAATTGGAGAATATGTTAAACAGTGTTTAATGACTTTGAAAAGGTTTATTATCTAAGTTGTTTTGTTTTTAATATATAAGTAAACTTACTTTCATATCTTTGCATTTATCCACATGCAGGTTAGACATTACTACTACTACTACTAGTTAAAAAAAAAAAAAAAAAAAAAAAAAAAAAAAAAAAAAAAAAAAAAAAAAAAAAACACTACTCAGTAACCTCATGCGGTGCACTGTAGGCATTTACTTTGAGGATTTCTAAAGCGTGCTTTCCTTAAGAGGACAATAACTGTAACCACTTTCATTCCTTTTACTGTACAGCCTTTCATATTCTCTCTCTTTCATCTGATTTTCCTCAATTCTCGAGATTTCAGATGCTAATGACCTCATGGGTATCAGTGATTGGTCTTTGGCCTGAATTCTGTAATTTCTTCTCTGGGAATAATAATAATAATAATAATAATAATAATAATAATAATAATAATAATATATTTTTCGATACTTTGAAGACCGAATGGACTTTCTAAATATACAAATCAATACGCAATTATATATATATATATATATATATATATATATATATATATATATATATATATATATATATATATATGCATAGCATCACGTTTTATGTTTCGTGATCAAGTTATTCATATATATAACGTCTGTTAAAATTATCAAAGTAATTTCTAAAAATAAAAATGAGTATATAATTACATGTGAGTGACCGAGTACAATTATTAATCTGAACAAAATATGGACCTGAAGCTGAGAGAGAGAGAGAGAGAGAGAGAGAGAGCCGATAAAACAGACATCTAGCGGCACGAACGTGGAACTAATTCCCGTTTTCTTCGATAACCAAACTCTTCACGGGTAACTTCACCACCTCGCCAAGTTGATATATATCAACCATTCATACGCGAGAATCATCGACACTACTATAGCTAATAGTACCATTAATATCATTTGGAATTTTCAGACATTCTGCTTTACAGTGACTTCAGCCAAAAGGCTGTAAATAACTGTATAAATATGGGAAAATGTACTCAAAATATATCATCATTATTATTCAGAGGATGAGACCTAAGCTTTCAGCTTCTAAAGATTATTATTATTATTATTATTATTATTATTATTCAGAAGATGAAACCTATTAATGTGGAACAAATCCACAAAGGGGTCAATTATTATTATTATTATTATTCAGAAGATGAAACCTATTAATATGGAACAAATCCACAAAGGGGTCAATTATTATTATTATTCAGAAGATGAAACCTATTAATATGGAACAAATCCACAAAGGGGTCAATTATTATTATTATTCAGAATATGAAACCTATTAATATGGAACCAGCCCACCAAAGGGGTCAATTATTATTATTATAATTATTATTGGTCTAAACTCTAAGGGGTCCACAATAATAAAACGTTGCGAGTTCATATATAATTTTAAAACTCTTTACAAAAAGCTTTCGAACCCTTCCCTGGTTTCATCTTCAGTCCAAATGAACAATTAGGCACCATGTACTGAGGAATTTAAAAATAAACAAACAAAGATTCACTGAAGATTGTTGACACTGGTCGTTAGCTCGTTTATAGACCAGGTGATGAAGAAAGAGGGCAGTTAACTCCAACTAGGTGATTTCCTCTCCCCTATCAATCCTTCTGGCTGCAATTCTGTTAGATCTCCGCATTGGTTGTTGCAACGTTGCAGGAAGTCCTTCATCCGAGGGCGTAGATTGGGCACCGTAACCAGACTCCCCTGGGGCAGCAGTTACCTGGACAGGGAGAGGCAAGGTGGAAGCAGCATCAGGAGAGGGAAAAACAGAGCCTGTCCTACAGTTAAAATCTTTTAAAAACATATTAGTAATATACAAATGAACAAATAGGTCTTCGTTGACAAAAGACTTGTTTCCTTTGAAAGATTCTCCTAAACTTATAGCAGCTCCCTCGACTAGTCGTCTAACATTTACATTGTTACTTTTAAAGATAATTTTAGCCTCGTTCCAGTTGGGTCTATGATCATTACTGAATGCATGTGCTACTATTGCGCTGTTTTGTGAATGTAGTTCATATGCTGGCTTGTGTCGCCCAAACATATATCTATTCCTCGTCCACTTTCTCCAAAATAATTACTATTACAATCCATACATGGTAGTTCATAAACGCCTGGGACTATGGGATTTTTATCATTGTTATTGTTTCTTACGTTTTTACAGCGGGTCAAAGATAGTAGTTGGGTAGATGGGAGGATGGTGAGTTTAAATATTATATACGGCATTATTTACCAATGTTCCATTAGATTATGTGATCACAAAGTTACAGGAAGAACATGATCAAGGTAATGTGACTTTCCCCATTCCCGCTGAGCAGTTTTTCTCCGTAATCAGATTGTCTCGTCCACTGTATTTCAGTTCAATAATAAGGGATTTGCTCAAAAAGAAGGTGTAGCCCTGGGTTCTCCTCTGTCCCCTGTCCTCGCTAACATTTGCATGGAGTTTGTGGAAAAAGAAATTTTAAACAGGTGTGATAAAGAAACGAAACCAGTTTTATGGGTGAGATATGTAGATGACATTTTTATTATTTTTAAAGGTACCGATGACAAGCTAAAAACTAGTAGAAATAGCGAATAGCATTTTACCCTCAATTAAGTTCACAACAGAAGTAGAAGTTGATTTTAAATTACCTTTTTTTAGATGTTCTAGTGTTTAGGGACTGTAATGGACAGGTTCAAATTTTCAGTTTACCGGAAACCTACCAATTCCCAGAGTCATTCAGAATTTGCTTCACGGCGCATTCAGAATTGCGACCCCGAATATATAGCCAGGTGAACTTAAAACACATTACGGCTACTTTTAGAAGTCTTAGATATATATCCCCCTCACTTCAATTGAGGAAGCAATTTCACGAGCAAGGAAGTCGTTTCTATGGACTTTACAGATAATACAAGGAAACCAAAAAGATGAGAGATAATACCAAGGAAAAACCAAAAATATGAGAGATAATACCAAGGAAAAACCAAAAAGATGTGTGTCCCTTCCCTTTAATCCAGAAGTGAAGAATATAAGTGGTCATATGAACAAAAGTCAGAAGGAAACTAAAATTGTGTTCAAATATGAAAACACAATAAGACAATGGATTGTAATAGTAAATAGTATTTTGGAGAAAGTGGACGAGGACTAGATATGCGTTTGGGCGAACACAAGCGAGCTTATGAACTACAATCACAAAACAGCGCAACAGTAGCACATTCATTCAGTAATGATCGTAGACCCAACTGGAACGAGGCTAAAATTATCTTTAAAAGTAACAACGTAAATGTTAGACGACTACTATGGGTTTCCAAGACAGTGCAAGCACGTTTTTTGGCAATAAGTCTGTAACGAACACTCGTATCAGAACCAGATTTTCTGGAGAAGAATATATATATATATATATATATATTATATATATATATATATACTATATATATAATATACATTGTTGTATATATCTAACGATCCAGTCGGTTGTTAGCTGCCAGTTGACTGATTTATTTATGCATTGATCCGCTCATCTCTCTCTCTCTTTCTTTCTGTGGTAGGTAGGTACCTACTGTAAAATGGTTTTTAGAGTGAGTGATATCTTGAATGTACAGTGGAGCAGTAAAACGATAGACACTGATTTATGGTAAAGCGACTGTTATATGTGCATCGTTGTAATCAAGGGATTAACTCTAATGAATGTCCGATAGGAAGGCTCAATTTTATTTGTAACACAGAGCAACTATAAACAGTTACTTATTCAAACCAATCTGAAGGCAATTAGCGGCTTTTTTCATGGCTAAAGAAGTTGAAAAGTTGCGTGACAAACGAATTTCTGCAACCATGCCGACAGTTAAGTTCCGTGGTGGCCATCTCTTCTTCTCCTTCGCAATACAAGTACTATATTGCTGATACCCTGTGCCCAAATGAGGATTACGAAGAAGGTAACCAACCACAAGTATAACAGTCGCTTTATCATAAAAATAATGTCTATCGTTTTACTGCTCCACCATACATTCAGACATCTCTCACTCTAATAACCATTTACAACAGAGAGAGAGATGAGCGGATCAAAGCATAAATAAATCAGTCAACTGGCAGCTAACAACCGACTGGATCGTTAGATATACACAACAATGTATATTATCAGATAGATATAAAGATAGATAGGAAAATCATACAAAATAAGTTTAAACTGAAGCAACTTTCAGAGAGAGAGATAAGGGAAGGTGATGGAAAGAAGACGAACAGGGGTGGCGGTGGAGGGGGGGGGGGGGGGGGGGTGAGAGAGAGGGAAGGTGGAGCTTTTTACTGTTGTGTTCGTATCCATTTCTGACTAATGGAGTTTTTGCCTCTTAGTACAGGGACAAGTGTCTTTATTCTTTCCAATTAGTGATTCACAATACCCTTATAAATTACGGCACTGGGTGTAATACATTATAGCAAAATCTCTTTCTGATACGAGTGTTCGCTACAGAGTTATTGCCAAAAAACGTGCTTGCACTGTCTCTGAAACCCATAGTAGTCGAGGGAGCTGCTATAAGTTTAGGAGAATCTTTCTAAGGAAACAAGTCTTTTGTCAACGAAGACCGTTTTGTTAATTTGTATATTACTAATATGTTTTTAAAAGATTTTAACTGTAGGACAAGCTCTGTTTTTCCCTCTCCTGATGCTGCTTCCGCCTTGCCTCTCCCTGTCCAGGTAACTGCTGCCCCAGGGGAGTCTGGTTACGTGCCCAATCTACGCCCTCGGATGAAGGACTTCCCTGCAACGTTGCAACAACCAATGCGGAGATCTAACAGAATTGCAGCCAGAAGGATTGATAGGGGAGAGGAAATCACCTAGTTGGAGTTAACTGCCCTCTTTCTTCATCACCTGGTCTATAAACGAGCTAACGACCAGTGTCAACAATCTTCAGTGAATCTTTGTTTGTTTATTTTTAAATTCACCTCAGTACATGGTGCCTAATTGTTCATTTGGACTGAAGATGAAACCAGGGAAGGGTTCGAAAGCTTTTTGTAAAGAGTTTTAAAATTATATATGAACTCGCAACATGTTTTATTATTGTGGACAAGATGGAATAACATAAGGTGAGATCGTCACAGGTGCGCGTCGACTGGGCAGTGCACGTAATGATTATGTTTTGACAGAAATTTGTTGCTAGGATGGTGTTCACAATTTCCATACAGGAAAATATTTTCTCTCTCTCTCTCTCTTAAAACACAGCTATATCAAGATATCTAAGATCTTACCATACAGAATACAATCCTGTTGGAATACAAATAACGAAAGTAACGAGGGTGAATGAATATTAAAAAAAAAAAAAAAACTATAAAAAAAATCCAGACTTTATTGAATTAGCGTAGTGTTCTTTTATTTACAAAAAATAACAAGATTTTTTTTTCATTTTGTTTACACCTTTTTAAAGAAATTGTGACTTCCTTTCAGCATTTAATATCTTCACCCTAAAATGTATTCTGCACCTAATAAAGAACTTCATTACTTCCTCTGGAACATCATTTTTAATTCCCTGAAAATATTAACTAATTTCGTAATCCCATCAACACCTAATTTCAACTGTTCCCCATGAAAAGATTTAAAGAGTTGTTCCATTTCCTTTAAATTATTGAAAAATTGAGGACTGGGCCTAAACAACACTTTCCTCCTCACTTTGGAGATCCAGTCGTTGTTTAGGCCTTCATTATCTGGGAATCCTAAGCAAGGATATTATCGTACTTATGAGCTATATAACCTCCCAGATAATTCAAGGCTTCCATTTCTATACCATTCTCGAGACTCTTAACTCTACGGATCGTACAAAAATCCTCTTCGCCCAGCTTCATTAGGTAGACCTACCTCGAGGAATTCTCATTAAGGAGATTGAGCAGAGATAACTATAATTCCAGATGTCTTAAGTCAACCATGACTGTAGTCCCTTTCTTTATTCCGGGGGTTTTTTTTGGTTTTGGTCCCAAGACTTTACTTGGTTCCAAATACAACTAGTATTACTCAATACATGGTTATCATCATTGGGTGTAGACGGAAATTATGGACCGTGATTCATTAAAATGTTGTTCTTACCTAACAAGAAATTCCCGAGTCTATACTCTGACCCTACGATATCCCTTAGTGGGGTTCTTAAGAAATAAAAGATCTAGGCCTAATTATTGTCTGCACAGGAAGACTACTCAGTAGTAGGGCACTACGCATAGGCCTGACCACCTGTTCGAACAACTTTACATTCATAAAAAGAAAGTATAAGAAAATGGATAGCCTTAATCCGATAATTTCTTCATTCATTGCATAGGCTATGCCTATTCTAATTTTGTACTTCATTTCAAGAATTTACTCCAGGCTATTTATCAACCGTAGATATGTCACTAAAAATTGCACTAATGTGATTGTAAAACAAATTGTTAAACCATACCTGACTTTACGTCTTTAACAGGTAAATCTAAAGAGGGAACTGCAGTTTTCTTTAATCAGTGATAACTTCTCTGGTAAAGTTGTGGTAGCAGTTCATGTTGAAGATTTCTTTCGTAATCTTCTATCAGGAAATGGACAGAACAAATCCTGGCATCCCTAACATTAATGCTATCACTTCTTTTACATGCATTAATCCATACTTTGGACACCTCGGGGTCTTTAGGGAACCTGTGAAAACAAATCCCTTTCTGTCTGAAACTATTTGTGCACCCAAATATGGAATACACACCCATAATCGTAAACTGCAACAATGCAACTGACGGAGTGACAGGTGCATCGCCCAGTCGATGTGCTCCTGTGACGTCACAGAGAGAGAGGGACATTAGCGATCGGATCCCTCGGTGAACACACCTTATGTTATTCCATCTTGATTGTGGACCACTTAGAACATTATATATACTCTCGCGATAGAGTTTTTCCAAATTATCATATAACAGGGTGAGCAAAAGTAGCCTCACAGTTAAAACAGAATAAAAAATAATTTATTAAACGCATAAAATTTTTCAGACATGAATAAGTGGCATATTTAAGAATGAGTTGACATGAAAAAAGGATAGAAATAAGTAGCATGTATTAATGGCACAGTATTAATTTTCTATTGAAGGAGTACTTGAATGGGAGAAAACAGTTCATGAAGTAACTGTGAGGCTACTTTTGGCCCACCCTGTATTATTCAGAAGATGAAACCTATTCATATGGAACAAGCCCACCAAAGGGGTCAATTATTATTATTATTATTATTATTATTATTACAGGGTTGGCAAAAACCAATGTTTTTTTTAAACAAACCAAAAACATTTTTTTTTTATTTTTTTTTAATCAAGGGTTTTTTGGTTTAAACCATGAAATATGGTTTTTACGGTTTTTTCATTTTTTTGTGCTACTAGGTATGGTTCTTTTATGGGTTTATTTCATTTTTATGCTACCCAGGATAAAACTAAATGGTGTTTATTTTTGACATTTTTCTTGTTTATTTGAATCAGTCGTTTTGACCTAGGTACTTGAACTAGATGTGAATAACTGATTTTTTTTCTTCATATATACCTGTGCTGACATTTGTAGTTAACACCAAATGGTGTTTATTTTTGAAAATATTTCTTTTATTTGAATGTCTTTTTTACCTATTTCAACTTGAAACGAATAATTGCTCTCTCTCTGAAGCTATGATTAACATGATTGTTTCTTTTTATATAACTAACCCCGCCCCCTTTTTTTATATTAAAGATTTAAATAATTTACAAATTTCTTTTAACCTAATTATCTGAGGTTTATCAATTGTATGAATGTGTTCAGTTACATCAAGTGTTATATTACGGCACGGTAACACAAATATACTGTAAGATAGTTACAATTCAGAATATTTTAGTAGGCTAAACAAGTAAACATTAACATTGCCAATTTTATTAGAAAATCCAAGTAACTGATAAAAAACACCAAAAGTTGCCAAAAATATATATTACCTAAAATAAAAGTTATAAATGGAACATGAAGACCAAAAAATATAATAACAAACAAAAAAACCATAAAAAAACATGTTTTTTTTATTGACTGGTTTAAACCGCCAACCCTGATTATTATTATTATTATTATTCAGAAGATGAAACCTATTTACATGGAACAAGCCCACCAAAGGGGTCTATTATTATTATTATTATTATTCAGAAGATGAAACCTACTCATCTGGAACAACCCCAACACCAAAAGGGGCCACTGATTTGCAATTCTTTAAGCTTCCAAAGAATATTAAGCTGTACATTTCGAAGAAGTAAGACGAGGAATAAGACGAGGTCAAGGGAAATACAGAAAGAAGAGACACCAATTATCAAAAATGTAAACCAAAATAAAGTATTAATAAATAGATAAATGAAAAAAGTATCAAAATGCAAATTGAATAGTATAGGGTAGTAGTAGTACCTGGGAGGCTAAACACAATGTTTACACACAATCTCAAAACCACAATTAACAGCCTTATAAAATGTCTTAACGTAAAACCACAGGTATAAAGCACTTGCGTTATACTGTGACGTCAATATCTTACAGATTAAATAAATTATATAATTTCAACACCTGGTTAAAAAGGTAAACGAATCTCTTGAGATGCGTTGTAAGCTGAAAATCGTCGTAAGCCGGAACATCATCGAAAATCCTAAGAAAACCTTACTTTTAATGCTTTGTGTGCATTCAAAACTATGTAAACTGCATTCTTATTGCATTCTTCATAAAAAAAACCTTTAAATATTGATTACTTTGCATTTTTGGTGTCATATTTCCATCTGCCAGATCCCGTTTTGTAGAAAAGCGTCGTAACCTCGGAACGTCGTAACCCGAGACCGTCGTAACCCGGGGACTGCCTGTATTACCATCCCAAAAGATCATGGCTTATATTATAAGCTTTTTTTATATATATTTCCATATTTAGTGGCATTTCAATAAAAGCGTTTGAATTTATTTAATATTTTATATTAAAACATTATTTTAGGGTATACTCAGTGAGTGTATGTGATTATAAAGAATCCATTTGAAAATCAATATAAGTATGTGTATATTTCATATCTCATGGCTGATAAGTACAGCATAATACACACACACATTTTAATTATATAATTATATTTTAAATTTATGTCAATATTCAAACAACAGTAGGTATTCAGGAAATACCACCTACCCTTTGGATATTTAACACAAACGCAACAAAAGAACATCATCTGACATACATTCAAAGACACAAAATAGTCTACGAAAGGGCGTGCTATAACTTTACATAACATTAAAAAAAAAAAAAAACCAAAAAAAAATTAATATGAAGGCGCCTCCAACACAAAAGCAGCGGTTTTAAGATTTTTCAAATTAATTCTGAGCATTTTTTTCGCCTGTGAATTTAAACCAGTATAACCAGTCAGCTTTCATTACTAATATTTTATGAACTATGCAATAATCCCTCTACGGACATTATACATACTTCAAGTACGTTAACTAAGTTGTTGTGACGCCATGGTACATTTTAGCACCAATCAATCAATCAAGTTTATGAAATGGCCCGGATATATGTGGCGTCGCTATGAGGGTGCCAGGGGCGGGGGAGGAGGATTGGCTCCCCCCCACCCCACCGTTGACATTCCTTATGCAGCGCTGAACTCAATCCTTTGGTGTCAAATTTAAAATCGAGTTCTTATACTGTCAAATACAGCCTTACTAAAGCTATTATTCTCCTTCTTTGGGACCCCCCACCCCCCCTTAAAAATATAACTTGGCCCCAGCTAGCCACCTTTTTTCCCAGGACCATTCTAGCAGTACCTGTAGGTCCTGTAGACTATAACTACTGAACGGTATGCGGTATTTACTTACAAGTTTGTTAAAACCGCTTGTCACCCATACATTCTTGCAGTACATATACCTGTAGAATAATGATAATAATCATAATAAAAATAATAATAAAATAATAATAATAATAATAATAATAATTAATAAATTGTTGATAAACCAAAACCCAGAAGAAATATACAAGAAAATCAAAGAATTCAATAACAAAAATGACCCAAAAATAAAAAGGTCTGGAGACAGACAAGGAAATAATTCATATTAATTATAAAGATGGTCCAGGGGTCTAAATTAAGACTTCATCCACTCTCCAATATATAAGTTATCTATTTATCTGTACAATGAAATCATTATATATATCTATATATATATATATATATATATATATATATATAATATATATATATATATATTATTATATATAGATATTATATACAATACATTACCATAACATACATACATACTCCAACATACAAGACATACATAATACATACATAATACATAAACATTACATACCATAACATACTATAATATATATATAGTATCTATATATATCTATATATATATATATATATATATCTATATATATATAGGCCACTGTTATAGAGACGAGTTCTATGGTTATGTAAATGCACTGGCCATTATAGACCTACACCTTTTATCAATTTTGATTTTGACCTATAACTAACAAATGTAGTAGAGTAGCTATCTACACAACTGTAAAACGGTGGTCACGCTCTTAAGACAATTTTCAGTAATAAATAATCATTCAGGTATTTAACAACGACAATTAAGGAGACGTAAAACTATCTGATCAGTGGTCAAACAATCTTCAAATTGAACAGCCAATTACAAATAAATGAACAATCTTCAAATCCAAAAGCATAGTTCAAAATTTACAACAAATTTTAGTCAAACAAAACAAAGTTCTAAATATAAAATGACATTAATCATACATTAGGCAGTTTCGTGGTATACTGCTGTACACAGGAGTTTACGTAGGTTGTGGCTCCGGAAATCTCTATATTGGCATTTCAAGACTACGAAACAAAGGTTTCAGGAAACCGGCTGAGAAGATGCCTCGCAGACGAAACAACAGAGTTTTAACCATTAGATCGTAGGCGTACCATTGAAAAGTATATCGCCAATGAAGACTTCCTGTCAATGGCACATGACCTGGGCATAAAGAGAACCACGGCCTTACACAATCATTAGGCATTATCAGCGGACAGGTTCATACCAAACTCATCATGGAGGAGGTCGCAGATTATCAATAGATAATGAATCTATTGATTTCCTAGTATCTATGATCGAGGCTGAACCAACAATACCAATGAAGAATCTGAATGAGATTTTACGCGAAGTATTTCCAAGGAAGCAGCGTGTGTATCTGAAGTCACTGTGTCAAGAGCACTGCAAGGTAAATTAATAACTCTTTAGTTTTGTCACAACATAGGGCAAGATAGAAATTCTCCAAAAAGTGAAAGAAGCTAGGTCAGTATTTGCTCATTTCATGTACGAATCTGGGCTACAAAAGCATCGCATATATTTGGATGAGAGTGGATAATTATAATCTCTACACCAAACGTACGTATGGACGGGCACCAAGAGGCGAACGAGTATACATACGTAGGACTGTCGGAGGCCAACGTGGAGGTATATAATATCACCCTCATTGCTGCAATCTCAGATCAAGATGGATTGGTGCACCATGAAATTCATACAAGCACTGTGGACATGGACAGATTTAAAGACTACTTTACATCACTAAATGCAATTCTAGGAGAGGAGGATTGCATCATCTTCATGGACAACGCTCCTTCCCATAATAACATTTCAGGCATTTTTCCCGAGAGAGTGATACGATACCTGCCCCCTTATTCCCCATCTCTAAACCCAATAGAAACCTGTTTCTCTAATCAAGGCGCATCTAAAAAAAATACTCTAAATAGCATTGTGGACAGATGTGATTAACTCCGGCGCGTCGAACAGGAACTACACTATACGAGCATAAAGGGAACGGCTGCTCATCCAGTCTATGGAAAGCTCACTACTACAGGTTGTGTGTGACACCTCGGCTTGTTTCATCTGAGTACAGGCACAGTAATACATTTGTAAGAAAGTGTCTGACAAGAGATGATATTCGGGATTAATGTAGTAGATACCGAATCTATCACAATGTTACTCAAATTTATGGTTATTTCATTTAGGTGCTTAGATTTTATATGCTGTGTATTTTCAGTATATTTATATAAGAAATGTAAGGTGTTTCATTAGTGGCATTGTATTTCATGTTTTTGTTTTATGTTTCAATAAAGTTTATGACTGGCAAATGACACTTGTTTAACTATCATTTACGTACCTTCCTTACTTACATATGCTTTAGTAGTCAAACAAATTAAATAAGCAATTACAGAAAATTTACAACAGTACATATGTAGTAATACAGTATACGTATGTATGTAGTGTGCACGTGTATGTATATACAACTAAGAGAAAGTTAATAAATCATTTAAAGCAAATAAACTCTCTCTCTCTCTCTTTATAATTTTTTTCTTCAATACATTTTTATTACAGTATATTGTATACAGTAATTATACTGTACAGTACAATCATGTTTGCTTGTGCATGTAGACATAAACCCTTCCCCAAACTATACTGATGATATTGTATAGTTAAACTGATGTTGTGCCAGCACGGGTTCATGCTGACTTGTACCTGTAACCTCTCCTAGTACCCTCTCCTCCCTACTGTTAGGCCCCGTTGTGCTAGTATTCTAATTGTTCTTATAAAAATCACAAATGACCCTCAGCAGTTACAATTGTTTTTTATTACTTGGATTGTTGTCGCATTCTGAAGATTGACACTTTTTTTAATATGCCATACTGTTTTTCAGTTTTGTAGATTGTTCAATTTCATATGGTTGATTGTTTTATACTGCGGAACAGTGTCGTTAGTGATGAAGACTGTTTCTGAATTATAGTCGATAGGTCAAAATCAAATGATAAAAGGTGTAATAATAATAATAATAATAATAATAATAATAATAATAATAATAATAATAATAATTTTCAACCAAACAAAAACTTCTTTCAGTTTTCTTCTGAAGATTGAAAAAGAAACCCACAAAATCACTTTGTAACTTGTTTACTTCTAAGTAAAAATTAAATGTAAATACTTAGAAGTAAACAAGTACCACAGTGATTTTGTGGGTTTCATCTTCAATAATAATAATAATAACAATTGAATAACCAAACCCAGAAATGTAAAAGAAAATCAAAGAATTCAATAACAAAAAAGGCCCAAAAATAAAAAAAGTTTGGAGACAAATAATGAAAAAATTCTTATTAATAATAAATATCGGTTAACTAAACACAGAAAAGATGGTCCAGGGGTCTAAATTAAGACTTAATCTACTCTCCAATATATATTTATCTGTACAATGAACTCATATATATAGGCACTGTATATAATATATAAGCTCGCTCATCTGGGCAGATATCATAGATACGAAAACGTGTCCGTAACTGACCGCAATGTATCTAATATATCAATAAACTCATCAAAATATATATCTATATATGAACAAACGGCAACAAAAACTATTTATATAGTTTACGATAAAACACGTTTTCTTTTTAGAATCACGCGGTACACTGACTGAAGAGAAATGAGATCCAATGGCTGCTATCAATGGGTAACTGAAATATTCCTCCATCCCGGGGTTCCTACTTTTATAACTGCCACAGTTTTCGTAAGTTGGTTCCCGTCGACGTCACGTAACCTACGAGATTAGCATTATCGTTATTAGAGCTAAATATTAGAAACGTAAGAATGAAGGGAACAATAAAATAAGACGTAATAGACGTATTAAGTGTGCGTGGTTACTCCCAAACTAATCTTCATGTTCAATCGAGACTTCTTTGATAATTACTAACGTAACAAAACAAAAAAAATTAACAGCTTTGCGACCAGAAACTCTAATATATCTTATATAAAAATGTCAAGATCACGGAAGTTACGTGATTCAATATACTTTTAAATCAAGACACTGAATTTCTAAACCATCTCATCTTCGAAAGGAGAGGTCCACCTTGCCATTAATGCCAAGATTACGTAGGCATGACAGTTTTGTTCCTTTAAACAGCTGGTTTCCAATTTTCCAAGGACCTAGAACCTAATTTGGAACCTAACCTCTTTCACTGACCTTCCTTCTAGGCCAAAGGACCACCTCTTATCTAGTTCCCTGTTCTTTCTGATTCCATTCTACAGTAGAAATACACCTGTAACCTCCCACTAATTCAATTTGGGTAATCTCAAACTGGCTCTATAGCCTGATCCTACACTGCTTTTTCATACAAGAAGGCCAACTTCTGTATAACTGGATCATCACTAGGTTTCATCATGAAGATGGTACTCATACATAATAAGGATTGAATCCATATTGTAATAGGATAGCACGCAACAAATCCTGGAGGAATCACTGCACGCAATAAAATGGGGCCTATTTATCAATGTACCTGATAAAACATAAAAATAACACCATCATATGGGAACAGGAGATAGGATGCAACATATCCTGGAGGAATCACTGCACCCAATACAACTGGGACCTGGTTATCAATATACCTGATAAAACAAATATAAATATGACACCATTCCACTTGAATTTCAAGTTAGAGTCTCTATACAACACAATAAATATCTCTGTGATCTTGATTGGCTCATACCTCACTTTCAACCCACACATAAACCAGCTGATGACCTCATGTTGAAAAGTGGTGGATGTTATAGTAAATACTACAATAAAATCTTGCAGAGATATTGCCAGGTTTCTATACATCTTTGATTAAATATGGATAAACTTGGTACAAAACAGTAATCAGGACTACACCTAGTGTTTTCCAATCATTCAAAACAGCTGTCATTCAGGCAAATCAAAACAGCAAGCTTTGAGATGGAATTGGTTCCAATAGCTGTCCTTTAAGGTATCAGTCCTGAAAATAACTGGCAGCTTCTAACTACCACAGCAAAGATTGGCTTGTGGCAGAGACCACCAAGAACCAGAATGGGTCAAAGCAGCCTTCCAAAGCACATTTGACAATGCCTACAGTAGTATTATTACTTGTACACCTTCCAAAGAGAAGCCATGGAACACAAAAACAAGAAAGGGACAGCTATAAGCTATATCAGACAAACCTCTAATTGGTCCATTGCAGGAATCTACTTTCAGAATTCTCTGTATAGCTGTCACCCTTATTTGCAGTTCCAGTATCTGTGGCTTCACTTATCCACAGCTGACAGCCACATCCAAAAAATGAAATGGGAAGACTCCAAAAGTAGAATAAACACTCCATCTACCCATTGAGCAAGTTCAGGCATTACTATGATGCAAAGTGTATGGTTACTTCACACCTAGAATGATAAAGTATTCAACACATCTTCCTTTGTTCCCGTAACCATTATTTGCTGTAATAATGGCTCACAAGCAAGAGTAGTGATGCTGGTAGTGCTTCTAAACCACAGACGACAAATGACATATTACATACTCTATGGTAATGCAAAAATATTATTCGTTAGTTCTGTCTTTTATCAGTTATGCTTTAGCATATACAGTATATAAGTAACAGACAAGATAATTACATTACATACAGGGTCTGCACAGTATATATGATCTTACACTGAGATGTCAAAATTGCTAACTGTTAAAATTACTCACCTGGGGTACTATAATGTATGTAGCCTTACGGTGTTAAATGTTGTTTTCCAATCAATTTTCTAGGGTAAATCATACACTTAGTACAGCATACACAATTGTCTAATGACATACTAACTGTAAATAGTATGTACTGTACTGCACACTGATGTATGTTCTACAGTTCAACATTACTATTAGTAATCTGGTCTCTGTGCCTTCCTTTGCTTGTCACACTTGTCCTGAATGCATAACATTCATTATACTGTATACCTGTGCTTACATTACATATGATACAATACTTTTGGATGTTTGTGCTTTTAACAGCTATTTGTTGTAAAGACAGTTTTAATAGACTGGGCTACTGTGGCAAATTCTTGAATGACAAATATTGCTAGTGCCATATTTTTTTGGACATTTTATGTAGAATGTACACTTGTAATAAAAAGACAAGTCTTAATTCTTTGAATTTCACTAGTTTTTTTTTACAGTAAAACTAAGATTTTATAGCCTAAGCAAAGTTATGGTATGATGTTCAAATAGCCTAGAGATAGCATTGTTATGGTTAGTCTAGTCACAATTTCCTATGTCAACACTTTTGACTCAATGGGGAATTGTCTCTTAGTGTGAACATCACCTTTGGAAACAAGCACCACACTAGATACAGGTGCAACCAAGGGAGAAAGGAGGTAGACTATCTAACTAGAGCTTCTAGCTTTACAAAAACAACTATGCAGGTAAAGGAAGCTAAGAAGAGTTGTCCTTACCTTGAAGTTACTTTGTTAAGCATGGTATCCAGAGCTGCAGACAGAGAGCTCGAATCTCTAAAGAAATTCCTACCATTTTGGCTGCAGATTTTGTTGCAACGAAAGAAAACTGAAGCTCCCAGTGTAATTTCTCTGACAATCAGTCTAAAACTTCATAAAAAGTCCTTATCATGATGAAAAAGCACTTCTTCATTGTTGTCCTAAAAAATTATATGCAAGCATTGTCTTTTCTCCACTGTCGCTAAAGGCAATGCCTTACATGATTGGCAAAGGCTGGCCTTCTCTAAGAGACTATGAGGATCAGCCACAAGTAAATCCTGAGAGGACACCACCACCAGCAGAGGAGCTTTACCCAAGGTTAATTCATCAGCATAGGTGAGCTGACTGCCTGACCTGAATCAAGCAACAACCCAAAGAAATTCTTGTACTCTGAGAAGGTTAGCAAATCACAGAAAATGAGCAGGTAAGTTCATGTAGTACAGACAGAGTGGGCTGTGGTACATGTCAGCAGATCTGCTTGAATGGTGATGCATGGTGCCTAGTCTCCAGACGATTTGAACACAAAGGCTATGAACTGTATAATAAGAGTTGACTTGGCTCCATGAGTAGGAGACCTAAGTGAGGCACTTGTAGTCAAACTATGTGAGGCATGCGGTATGGAGACATTCTTCTCAGTATCTATGCCACTAAAAAGAGCACAAGCTGCTTGTAGTGTGTCATGCAACACATACAACTCCTCAGGATGACAGGAAGAATCCTCTGAGGGACATTTTCCAGACGTCTTTGTATATCAAGCATCAGAGGCATGACTTTGGAAAGATGGGTTACAGTTATTGGCTTTATGAGCATAACTATTAGATAAGCGGTACACAGTCACAGCACCTGCAACCTCCAATGCATGAAAAGTGTGTGCTGCAATGGATGAATGTGAAGGCCAAGCATCTAGATCTGAGGGAGTGCTTCAGGAGCCATATGGCACTGTTGCAAGATCATGAAACAAGCAGCCTATGCAGTTGTCAGAAGAGAGGTCTCATTCAAAAGCAACACATCAGCATTAACAGACTTTGGCAACAGATGACAAGTGGTGTATTACGGAAGAAACATGAACCGCAGTTCCCTTACTGGTACCTTATCATGGAAAAGAAACCTGATGTCAACATGGTAAAAGCTACGATCAGTCATTCAATACATCCTCTGGAAGTATATCAAGTGACTCACAAGGTTTTGCTGCATTTTCTTACTGACTTGAGAATACTTTAGATGTTTTCCTCAATTGGTTTAAGTTTCCAAGAATTAATAGATGGCACAGAATAGTACTTCACTGCATAAGGAGCTCTCCCTTCCTCAAAAGTTTTGACTGTTGATACAGCCTCTTTGAATCAAAAAAAGCCCATTGCAAGGTGAACATATTGTTACATGTTTTACAAGTTGAACTCGGAGAGCAAACCTGACATCTCCACGCACTTTATTGTTTAGAGCTAGAAAATGCAATAAATGTATATTGAAACATAAAGCAAAAAACATAAAATCAAAATATGTACATTTATAAATCAACCAAATAAATGAGAAGCTAATATGTGAAGACCAACAGGCTACCAGTGATGTGTCAAGCATTAAAAAACATAACTATCCTAACTTCAGGAAGCAAAATATATTACCACTTAGCCAAAGTTTATAGCACACCCATGGACTACCACAAAATACACGGTTGTGCATCTGCACCTGACAGGTCTTCGTCTCCTAGGCTATGGCATAAGTGTTGAGGCAAGAAGTATCATCAGAGGAGTACCGCCAGGGTATCTCCTCATGGACAAAACTCCTTTGCAAACCAGTGGAGAACAAGCACACACTAAAGAGAGAGAGAGACGGGGTAGTCCAAGAGGAAGGTGCCAAAAATATCGGAACAATTTAACTATTGCTAAAGAAAAAGTGCCTGATGACAGCCGATGAGTGGAGATTCCACTAGTTAACTACCTGGTTATGTAGTTTACCTGGTCATGTAGTTTTAATGCGCAAATCATGTTTATGTTATGCAATACTCCTACATACAAGGTGATGGTTTGTATTCCTGTAGGAAAAAACAAATTATTGAAATTGTATAAATTACTTGGTAGGTCTAATCATACACGACCATAAAAAAAAAAAATAATAATAATACACGGCAGCATACAGAGGCCTGATCTGCTCTTAGTTACCGCAGACCTATGCTAAATTGTCCTATTCGCAAGCATAAACTACACTTTCAGAGGCAGTCCACAGTATGGTTTTCTGACCTAACACACCACAGTAGTATATGACCTCACAATGAGATGTCAAAATTGCTAACTGTTAAAACTACTCACCTGGGGTACTGTAATGTATGCAGCCTTTCTGTGCTAAATGTCGTTTTCCAATAAATTTTCCAGGGTAAATTATTCATTAAGTACAGCATACACAATTGTCTAATGACATACGAACTGTAAATAGTATGTACTATACTGCACACTGATGTATGTTCTACAGTTCAACATTACTAATAGTAATCTAGTCTCTGTGCCTTCCTTTGCCTGTCACACTTGTACTAAATGTACAGCATTCATTATATACCTGTGCTGACATTACATACAATCCAACACTTTTGGATATTTTGTGCTTTTTAACAGCTATTTGTCATAAAGACCGTTGTAACAGACTGGTTCAACACACAAAAGAACTTTTAATGAATGATATATTCTAAAACCTATGATAAATCGGTCAAGCCCCAGCTGTAGGTACTTTGTTTGTTAACCCTACTGTTTGAATAAAAAAAAAAAACTCAGACCCATGAGGTGACCCGGCCCAAGATCATAGGCTATTTAATGACCTAGAATAATATACAGGCAGTCCCCGGGTTACGAAGGGTTTGGCTTACGACGTTCCGAGGTTAAGGTGCTTTTCAATTATATTCATCAGAAATTATTTCCAGGGTTACAACGCCTACAACGCTGATCTGGCAGATAAAATATGACACCAAAAATGCAAAATAATCAATATTTGAAGTTTTTTTTTTTTATGTAAAATGCAAGAAGAATGCAGTTACATAGTTTTCATTGCACCCCAAGCACTAAAAGTAAGGTTTTCTTAGGGTTTTTGATGATGTTCCGGCTTACGACGCGTCTCAAGAACGGAACTCTCATCGTAACACGGGGACAGCCTGTATATAGGCTATCTGTAGGACTGGGATCGATGTTAAAATAGGCAGATGATCTTAGGCAGAGAGACTGTCCACTTGGGCTTACCACTGACTGGCCTCCTTTTGCTGTTTATGTTTTGAGAGAGAGAGAGAAAACGCATTCCCTTAGTTTCTGAAAATGAGATTTCCATGTTTTACGGTAAAATACCAAATGGCCACCTGGCCTTTACCGTAGCGTAACCACCTTCTCGAAGTACTTTTTTGCCTCCTAAGTCTGAAATTAATGACATAATTTCAGAATTTCAGGAAGGTGGTTGCACTGTGGTAGAGGTGGTCGCCATGTGGCCATTAGGTATTTCATACTGATGTTCGAATAAAAAACTCTCAGGCCTGTGAGGTGACCCGGCCTAAGATCATATGCTATTTAATGACCTTAAATACGGTAATATATATAGGCTATTTAATGACTTTAATTAATATATGGTATATTGGCTATTTAATGACATTAAATAATATATAGGCTATTTAACGACCTTAAAATATAGTATATAGGCTATTTAACGACCTTAAATAATGTATAGTATATACTAGGCTATTCAATGAACTTAAAAAATATAAATAGGTTATTTATTGACCTTAGATAATATATATAGGCTACTTAACCTTAAATAATAAATAGTATAGGCTATTTAATTACCTTTAATATATATGTAGTATAATAGGCTATTTAATGACCTTAAATTCTTTAATATATATATATATATATAGTATATAAATATATATAGTATATAAATATAATATATATAATTAACACAGGCTATCTATAGGTAGGACTGGGATCGATGTTAAACTAGGCAGATGACCTTAGGCGTGGTCAGACCTTCAGCAGGGCAGGGCCTCAAGTGGAGGGGTGGGAAGGACAGAAGGGTTCTCTAAAATAAAAAGAAATTTGCCATATTTTTATATGCTAAACATAACACTATATATAAGATATAAAATAGAGGAAATTTTGAAAGGTTGACATGACAGATAGTCTAGGTATTTAAAAAAAAAAAAAAAAAAAAGAAAAAAAAAAAAAAAAGCCTCGCCTTATTATTAGCTTTCATGGAATGTAATGGACATGGGGTCAAGTACTCCCACCCGGTGGTGCCCCCCAAGAGCCCCCCCCCCCCCCCCCCGTGTTGTTACAAGCAAGTTACGAACAATTTCAGGCAACATAACCGTCTCAAATCTCAAACACAGTGTCCATAAAGTCCCAGTACCATTCTGGTTAATAAATAATCGCAACGGTACTGGGACTTTATGGACACCCTGTATAATAAAGATCGACAAAAAAAGGGGGCGGGGACGGCTTAGCTACCATGATGAGTAAAAGGGTAGGGGTCCAAGGACCCCCCGGATTCCCCCCCCCCCCCCCCTTTCCCCCCCCCCCACAAAACCCCACGTCTGTTATGAGCAAGTTTACGAACAATTTCTTACCTTCAGTCGATCTGCCATGTCCATTGGGCCAAATCATAAAAAGCTTATTTTAAGGTCCAACTGGTTCACGGAAACACGATTTCGGCTAATGTAAACGATCAATGTAATCACTGCACATTCGCAATAACAGATAACGACGAATAAAGAATAACGGCGCGAATTTGAGCAAAAATAACGGGGAAGACAATTACAGACTAGAATCACATACCCCGCCTCCCAAGGATGACTGAAGTTGGTCAAAGGTCCTGTTCACAATTGGCCATATGGAATAAAAACAACAACAACAATAATAACAGCAATAACAGTAACAATAATAACAGCCTTAACAATAACAATATAACAATAATAAAACCGAGGAACAGGTGAAAATTGACATACGATTGATAATAACTTTTTTTCCACCACAGAACGTTTCAATAGTATCGTCGTTAGCTACCGAACGGAAATTTAGCGGGAAAAACAAATATGTGCAGGGTGTCCATAAAGTCCCAGTACCATTGCAATTATTTATTGCTCAGAACGGTACGGGGACTTTATGGACACTATGGACACCCTGTATATTATGAATTACATTCTTTTTTTTTGTGATTGACTCAGGATAAATATAGAAAAGTATCACGTAAATGTGACATAAATAAATGAATAAATAAATGAAAATCACGCAAATCAGTGCCGCAGAACTGTAATATTATTGTCTTGAGATACACTACGAAATTCACATCTACTAACACCAAAAAGAGCAATAATTACATATCTCAATACTGTCTAATCAAGACACCACAATAAATCACGATGAAAATCATTTGCTATATAAAAATGAACCCGAATCAGTGCTATGAACTGTCTATATTTAGCTATGGTACTAAACATACTGTAGGCAGTGCGTCCACCAAACCCAAAGGGGGTATCATACCCATTAGGGGTATGAGAACAACATGCTGGGGGTATTGGACTTCATCTCTGGATATTTGTATATGATTTTAATGTGTCAAAATATACATTGGTACATTTTGTAAATAAATAACTGCATTAAACTATAAATACTTTTGATTTTCTTGTATGTTCCATTCCTAAAGTATGTATTAAAGTATATTCAGTTATATTGTCAACAAATAGGATTTAAGTGGGCAATTTACTTTTTTGGGGGGGCGGGTCTGGCGTCATCAAAAGGTTAAGGAAAACCCCGGGGGCCAACTCGGTTGAGCTGTCAAACCAGACTATAAGTCTGACTACAGTTCCTTAATAATGACATCCACCTGTGGTGTTTTTGCATGGTAACATTGCGTCCCGGGCTTTAAAGTTACGCTATGTGTAAGTTTTAGGTAAATAAGAGGATATCTGGGTGTACATTTACAACTGAAAAGTGTTTTAATAATTTACTGTTTGCGAATTACACCGTTAATATTCGAAATAAGATATTATTTAAAGCCCGGGACGCAGTGTTACCATGCGCAAACACCACAGCTGGATGGATAGATGGAAAAAAACAGAGTATAGTGGTTGGGTCCCTGGTTGATAACCTCTAAGCTTACCTGTCAAAGAATCTTAGGTGAAACAAATATCTGAAAAAGTTTTTTAGGGGGGATGCGATACATAATCCAGCAATTATGCATTTGACCCAGAAAGGTATTGACAAAAACACTGTTTACATAACACTTTATTGACATCTTGCACCATAATTACATATTTTTATATTCACTGAATTTTTTATTCCCAGACGGGGTACAACAATCCCCAATAAAGCGTGACATAAAAAAACTAGGCTATTGTATTATAAATCCTTGGTAACGGCAGCATGGGCTACGAAGCACGATTATCATCATAATTGTTAATATTATTGATATAGCGGATAAAGAGAATACAAAATCCCTACGTAAAGACTTCACTAATGAAACTCTACATTCATATTTATAATATATTTATAATTCAACCATATACCATTCTTTTATATATATATATATATACGTGTTGTCGCTATTCTATCTATATTTATATATATACTTTGTTTGTGAAGAGGCTGTTTTTAATATATATATATATTTTTTTTGAGCACTATATCCAAATCACGCGGAACTCATATGTAAGAATAAATAAGAATAGTCCATTGGTGTTACGTGGTTCATTCATGTCGTGTTCTGGTATGGAATGTGTCGACTGAGAGAAAAAATTAAAAAAAAAAAGGAACTCAAGAAATGGCAACATCTATCTACTTATCACTACCTGAATCATTTACCTCTCTTCTGTATATCAAGCTATCTTACGTCTATGGCTACGTGACATTTTTTTTAATTTTTTAAAATATTTTTTTTTTGACGTCTTACACCTTCAGCGTACTTCTACTTCTTGGTTATTTTCTGTTCACTTAAGTAACGTATTGACTACCGACATCCAGTGGATAAAAAGCCAAAACGCTCAGTGTCATTGGTTGCTTGCCGCGTCACAGGTCAGGTCAAAAGGGGAACCAGTCAGGCGCCCCGGTGCGTTTTGATTCTGAGGTCGTGGTGACCAAGTCCTTGAAAGTTCTGGGAATCTGTACAATTTTGATTGAAGGAAAGTGGCACTGCTGACCTTTTAGTTCTGTGAAAAAGTTGGTTAGAAGACACTGCGAGCATTCCAGTCACATGTGCAAAGTTGGTGACCACTGTTAAATTTTCACCCTACGACACATTGGATTGAGTAAATCAATATGAAATCTACTTTCATCTGATAATTCAGGGAGGGTAATACCACACAGTAAAGCTTCGCTTCCTTGGTTTTTCAAATATCTCCTGCAGCAGTTTACACCGTTCAAACTCGAGTGGATTTAAGATCTGACTCCCGTAAGATGGGGTGAACTCGGCTCGCCAAAAGCCTCAAGCTTTAAAGGTGCAACACTAACAATTTCTGATTTTCCAGTGGCCCCTTTTCTGTCTTTTTTAAAAACACCTTTAAATGCATTCAGCTCATGGATGAGCCAAGACACCTTTACCAGCATTGTGGATACGGACAAATGAAAAATGATCACAGCAGGAGTAGCTCGGCTAAATGGTGGTACCTTACAGCAAACCTATCAAATGATACTTTTTGTTTACAACTGTACTTCATCTGGTTAAGGTTCCTCAGTTTTGAATAGATGCTCTAAAGTAAAAAGAACATAAAAAGTACATTCATTCTGGACTGACGGAAAACCGTTACTGTGATCAGGCAGAAAGTTAAGTGGTGAGAAGAGGTCTCTAGAAGGCCCTGAAGTCGGTTTTCCCTGCCCCTGCACACAGCAAGCAACCAACCACTGGAAGGGATGAAAACAAGCCGCCTGACTGCTGCTACAAGTAAATGAGATACAAGTATTGTCTAACTGTGAAGAACTACTACTTGTACATACACCTAATAATGAAGACTCTGTATTACTATATGCAATAATTGGTCTCTTGCAACCGGATGAAACGCATGTGCTGTGATCCCCCAAACAAGCGGAGAAAATATCCTTGAGTAGATCTCAGATATCACACACAGATGGACACCTGTTTAATTTTGACAGCGCACAGCATGCAAGCACTGCTCCAACACCCTGTTTATCCTGGCGGGGTCGCCCATAGTCAAACACGTTTCAACTAGTCACTTGCGAGCGTCTGAGTGGGGTCATCTCGCTGTGGGAATTGAAGATGTTACTTCAACATATAACTCTTATCCTAACAGGACTGCTTGAACTGCCATAGAATACATATGAGTTTGACTTGAGGGTATCCGCCTAGGATGAACATCTGTTTACAGCAATGCAGCATGTCCCACGTTAAACATTTGTTCACCTCTGTGTCCAAGGATACAATTTTTTACTCTTGTTATCTGATGGGAGGGTCATTTTTTGTTCCTAACATTGGTGGAAGTAATTTACACATTTTTGTCAATATCTCATGGAATGCTCAATGAAAAAGTAAAATAAACACTGACAATTATTGCACACCTTGAGTGGTTAATTCGTCATGAACACAGATTTCTACAGACATATTGTGATATTCACTTATTACTCTATCGTATAGAAGCTTGATTGCTCACCAACGCATGTTGTGATGGGTCGAGAATTACCATAAAGAACAGCGTCCAAAAATGCTTATGTGTGTCACCCTCACGAGTCACCAAATATAACTGCTTTGTCATTGCATCATCATTTCATTTTGATAAGGGCTACAGGCTCTAGTTTGTAAAACTTCTAAAAGGAAAATGAGGCAATTACTGAGCTGAAGAACAGAACATATAATGGAGTGGCCAACAAAAATGGAGACATACAAAAGATACATCCTGGTACACGAATCCTGAACTGATTGAACTTACTTCTAACCTTCACACCCTCTGATACAGAGATCTCCAAGAAATACTCAATTCTTCACTACTTTTTCATACACCTAAAAAGCTTCACTCACAAATGCCTTCCGTGTTCACTTCCAAGTTAAGTCAAAAGAATACGTACTACTTCAATCCAATACCAGCAGCCGAAGTTCCGTTTCTTATCCACACTCTGAAGGAAGATGGTACAGTCATACAAGAAAATATACTACTTGAAGTTCAAACCATAGCCACAAACTTGGATAGGCCTGTCACTGGCTTCATTACAGCTTCCCAAAAACCTAGAGTTTACTTCATCGGTTCAAATCTAATTTCTAGGACCTTAACATTTCGACCCTTTCCTGAATGATACTTAAGCACTGACAATTATGCCAATGCCAAAGTTCCAAATAGACAGAATGACTATGCCACCATTCCTTTGTTTACTAAGATGTCTGTATCTTGGAAGGAAACAAGGCTCCTCCAGAGGCCGAAGAGGCCTCTTTCATGGCATTTCCAAGACTCCTACATCACCCTGCTCCAACAAGATGGAGGGCGCTGGCTCCGGGAACGGTCGCAACGCCCCACGAGGTGTGAAAGTGACACTCCACCTCTGCGTTGAACTTCCAAGACGAATTGCAAAGCAATCTACAAAAGCAATAAACAGTAATGCAATATCAATGCAACATTTACTTCAAACAAGTCATTCAAGTAGAGGCAAATTTGAAGACATCACCTCTTCAAGAAAAAAAAATAAGAACGGGCTGTCAAACCTGAGCAGGTAATCAGGTTCTTCCCATTCCAATAGATATATCTTTATATAAAGGGTTGTAAAGTAGTTTATGCTACAACTGCTTCATGAGATGTGTGGCCATAGCTTTGACTCTATAAGAGATGATAAGACGGGCTATGAAAGAAACGCCACACGAGACTCATAATTACCTTAGATACCTTGTCGTCTTCCTACTATTTTTGTCAGTTATTCGACAAACAGATGATCTTCGAAGCGGATTATTGAAACATGAAATGGAAATGGAATACAGAATTAAATATCCTTAACTTATAGACCTTAAAATTAACTCTTCTTCAATCCCTATTCTACATGAACATCTATAACATGCCATGATCATGGTCTGAGTGACCCAGTCTCTTTCTCTGGTGCAGATGGTCTGAAAAACAGAAAAATCTTTGGTTCTGAGCAATGATGAACCTTAATGTGTCCTCATGATCAGGAAAAAAAAGGATCAAAATTGCGATGTTCATTTTTTATTTTACTTTCGAAACCCCATAAAAATCGTTACATCTGCATCCACGTGCAAGAAAGAGTCCCTCAGAGCGAGACCGTTTCGGCTTTACTTAAAGCAATGATTGGCCAAGCAACACGATGACTATTGTAACGGGTAATTGTCATTTACTCTAAAGCACTTCTACGGCTCTTTAATATGGTCTACTGAACATCATTGACAGTTAAAATGACATTAGGCAAATATCATAAACACTAAATAAATAGGGATTATGACAGGAAATCCCAGAAAAAAGGAAAGATGATGTGAATTTTGACGTGCCAGTAATATTAATGACTGAGAAGTCAGAAGAGAAATACTGGCCCAGTTCTGAACGACTATAAAAGAGCAGCCTAGCATCAGATTCCATCCAGACCCCACACAGCTCTGTCATAAGAGTCTCTGTGTCTACAGAAGATGAGAATTAGATAACCAATTGGTACCATCATGAACAGAACTTGATCATTTTTGAGAGTTCTGCCATTATCATTTAGCATCAAAGTATGGTCAGTCACATACGTGAATTTGTGTGAACTTCTGTGAATAAACAAGCGATAATTTTAGAAGAACAATCTATCCGATCAGTATCATTAAGGAGTCGCTGAGAAATTCAAATGACAACTCTTCTCAGATAAAATCCCATCACTTGGAAGGCACCAGAAAACAACTGGATACTGAACATCCCGCGAAGTGGAAAACATCAACCCCATATTACAAGGATTTGAAACAGGGCAGTTGTCATTGCTGAGGACTTCTCTAGAATTTGACGGTGGTCTCCCTGTCAGGTTGTATCATGAGGTCATGACTTTACCCCATATTGGGCTGATTTAGTCCAGTGTTTTCAAGTCATCCACTCTGAAACTGTACTTGCAAACTCTTGCTGGCAATTACCTTGCAGGGCATGTTTATGTTTAACCCAGAAGTGATCATTTGGGCATTAGAGAGAAGAAACTGCCAAATGAATTCACATTCAGGGATTGCATGTTACTCATCTTCACACAAGTCCGATGATCACCTGATGACTTATGTGGTTTTCTCTGACGAATGAACATCAAAACTTATATCTTGAAGTGAAATAATACCAATTATGACATTCTCAATTTTGCCTAACAGGTAAATGGTCTTTCACAGGTGAACGAATGCATGTGGACTGAGCATGAGGCAGCCCTTTGGAACAAAGTGACTCCAACTAGATCAAAGTGGATGCCATATCAACATAGGGAAAAATCAGAAGAAGAGAGATAGGTGCTGTTCCTTTCTCGTCTTGACTCGCGCTGCGGCAATGACAAGTAGTTGCCACAGTGCGATACATACTTGTTGCTGATCCCTCTCGTTTTCCTTTGGATTAAGGAAGCATTTGCCTGGCTCTACGCTACAATGCAAGAGTGAGATTGCTGTTTGCAAAGTGCAGCATTCAAAGCACATGCTATCCATATCGATCTAGTTGGCTCCTCTATGCATAACCTGAAAGTTCACAAGCGTCAGTTAGATTCGACACTCACAGAAAACTACCCACAATGCAAGCAGTTCACCATAGAGCACTGGGTCAACGTTGAGAACTTGGCTTTCTATGACGTCAGATGGTTACTGTACCCCAACAGGGTGCTGGTCGCATTCCTGGGTTCCTGTCAGTAGCCGAGTGACGCTTGGTTGTTTTAAGACAAGCGAAACTAACTGGAATTTAACCGTTCCAATTCCAACCGCAAAAACATAGGGTGGGGTACATCCTGATAACCTGGCAACTAGAAAAACTGTTTGCTTGTTTGCAGTTTTATCAATAACATGACAAATGACAGAAAGCTAGACTTTGGTGCAAGATGAGCCTGAAGGGTATGCCAGCAATACAAAAACCGCTGTCCGTTGCTGCCTGGGGAAAGTATAGGAGAATGTTCCTTAAACTTATACATTGAACGACTTACATATATTCACACATGTTAAATGCTATTCTCTTTGTAACTTATTTACTTTGTTCTTACATGAATTTTGGTTCTCTTCCAGATAACTCTTACAACCATTGAATAAATATCGAAAAGTCAAGCAATAATATATGTATATGGACATATACATGCAATACATTAAATAGAACCACTAAAGGCAATTCGTCTGTCAGCATTTCTCTTTCATGAACAGTCAGTCTCTCCTTGGAGGTCGAGACTGGATGGCCACCTTAGTCTCCTTGCTGCTGTTTGAGTGGTGTTTCTTTCCATCACGTCGCTGACTTCTTCGTCTTCAAGAAGACAATCGCGCTCCTTGATTCTGAGAGCGATACAGACAAGAAGAAAAACAATCTTAATTCGACCAGGTATTGATGTTAGCTTGCTTTGCAACCACTTGTGTGTTCGACCTGCTATTCTTTTCCATCAACTTTGCTATTTCTACCGCCGTGGCCTTTCCAGTCGATCTCCCGGAGACACGTTACTGAGGAACACAAAACGAGAGCAGTTCGCAGTTTTCCTTACCTAGCTCCCATCTCTAAAGAACATACGAAGAAACCAGCAGGTGTCTGTACCATACCATTCTCTTGTAAAATCTCAACAGACTTCATTCCTGACTGTTCTTTCTGCTTACCCTTTGAAAGCCTCCCATCAGGAGATGCTCTGGGACCCACCTACTACCTTTCGTACAAAAATGGCTGATGCACCTCACCCAACAGAAAAATAGAAAGCATTTAAACCTTTGTAAAACTCTTCCATTCACTAGCTGGGGACAGAGTAGCCCTCGACTCATATCTGAAGGTTTATAAAACGCAACATTGACTCACGACTCGTGGAATGATCAACAAAGAGGGTGACTCTATAAGCATTTTCGAACGCAAATCTTCTACTTACCACAGACTTATGGAATAAAATAAATGGTCATGATTTTACAAGTCTTATATATTTATACATAAAATGCACTTACACTTGTACAAAGAAAACACATGCATACAAACAGGCAGATGTTCATATTATCATTCTTCAAAAAAAAAAAAGAAAAAAAACCCTGCATGGATAACACGTAACAGTGCTGGGTATCTGTATCACTTCCTTTAAACTCGTGTCCAATGGCCACTTTACACTCCAAATGCTATTCTATGGCTCTGCTGCCTGCAGGCATGAGTGTGCATGTTCATGCACCATGTGAAAATGCACATATATATACATATATATTGGTTATACATGACCCTTGCTTAGGTATGGGAACTGTGCAGCACAGAGATCTAGCACAAAGGAAAACTTTAAAGCTAACATCCTGTACAAGTCATGGTATCAATGCTTAAATGTTAAAACGTCGATTTGAAGCGACAAACACCTAAAGTCAGAGAGAATCTCGTAACAAAAAACCAACTCAAAAAAAGGAAGGGAGGAAGGTCAACGGAAACCTGACCGAGCAACGATTGACGCAAGGCAGAAAGACGAAAAGAAAGGTTGGATGATTGAGCAGGTACGAAGGAAAGGAATGATTTTGGGCAATGTATAGCAACTACAAAAAACTTCTCCTTCTTCTTCTTCTTCTTCTTACAGGCAGATGATCTCATCTTAGGTCATCGTTTATTTTGATAAATGGATTCAAACATCATCGAACGACAAAAAATCTTTGTACGACACAAATATAAGTGACACACGTAGTAGTAATGATGAACACTGAACTTTAAACTTTATCATCTAGAGTGATACTGAGGATACCTCGTGATAATGAACAACAGTGAAAAATACTCAATAATAAACTCTTCATGATCAGTTTTATGGAGACGGATGCTGTAGTACGAGTGACGGCCAACGTGGAGAAACAAAATGACGAGAGGAGGAGAAGAACAAGAGTGAGGCGATGCGAGGGAAAAGGAGGAACGGAAGCTGGTAACAGAGGAACGGACCAAGGCGGAGAGAGCGGAGACTAAGAACGAATGAGGGAGAACAGAAGGAGACTTCACCAACGGATCGGCGTAAAAAGGCGTGCGGAAAAGAGGAGAGACGCTCCCTCGTGACTACTATAGAACAAGTCAGTCTGTCGACCTAAAAATAAAAAAAATAAAAAAATAAAAGAAGAAGCACAGGCGTCACTGATGTTCTCATGATTGGGCATACAATTTTTTTTTGTTTCAAACTTTATGGTATTTTTTTTTCACATTTTTGTTTTGTAATTAACCTAGAGCAGTGACATCAGCTTTTCAGCTACTTCTATATGAATTTGTGGATGAGGTAGGGCAGCAGCAGAAGCGGCAAGAAGCAGGTTCGAGTTGGGGCGGAGTTGTAGTTGCAGAGTATGGAGTTGCAGAAGCAGACGGTGCTGGAGGCGATGATGGTCTCCGCCTCCTGGCAGGTCTCAGGGTAGCTTTTGTCCGCGCACCCTCGCTTCGAGTCCCCGACGCCAACTGCAAAAGGAATGTGCCTCGTTAGAAGGTCGTAACGGATTACCGGAGAACATTATTGTCATAAAGATGCGTTACTTAAGACGTGAATTGTACAAATTGCGTTACTTAAGATGTGAGTGTACAAAATTGTGTATAAGATGTGATTGTACAAAATTGCGTACTAGATGTGATTTGTACAAATTGCATTACTTAAGATGTGATTTGTACAAATTGCGTTACTTAAGATGCGATTTGTACAAATTGCGTTACTTAAGATGCGATTTGTACAAATAATATGTATGATGAAAGAGTATGACATATATATATTATATATATAGCTATTATATATATATATATATATATATATATTTGTATATATAGTATATATATATATATGTATATATATATATATATATATATATATATATATATATATATATATATACACACACACTTCAATCTCTGCTGTACCCTAATGATGCGTATCTTAATTATACATAAAACAAGCTAAATAATATGTTTCATAAACACACACACACACACACACACACACACACACACACATATATATAATATATATGTATATTATAATTTTAGATATATCTATATCTATATATAATAATTATTAGGATATATATAATATTATAATAATTTATTAATCCTATAGATTTATTATATGATATAGATATTTATATATAATAATTATATAATATTTATAGTATATATGTTATATATGTTATCCTCCCCCCCCCCTATAATCCTTTAATCTAAATTGGAAAATTTTATAAATCTATATATATAATATATATATTATTTATTCTATTTAATTAATTATAATAATATATATATATAATTATATATATATAAATAATCGACAGAGCACCGTCACAACGAGAGTTGCTCCTGTACTGATTGGCAAAGGGGGTCCACATCCATATTTAGGTAGTGCTGGTGGAGAGAGGGGGGTGTTGGGGGTTGGGGGGGGGGCGGGCGGTGGGGGAAGAAGTGCTCAGGCCAGAAAGTGTCAGAGGCTGGTATGGTATGTCCTTTCTGAAGCCGTACAGGGACCCCAAAACTTGATGGGAATGTGAGGCATTCCATACCCGTGACACTAATGATTTGGACAACGCCCACCTGAAGACAGCCGTCAGGTTACTCGGCGTCGAAACTGAAACTGCCCTGATCGCTGCTGACACATTCTGACCTCCTGACCCGACCGCCGTGTCTTCCATATCATCAGTCAGGCCCGAATCAATACACGAACCAGGCTTGGAGTCATTGTCATTTAATTGCAACGTCATTAATGACAGAACTGCGTGTCGTTGTAGTGGTAATTGAAAATAAAATTATAGTCGTTGTAATTGGATTAATCGCAGGATGATGATGTCATTTGTAATTTAATTGTAATTATATCATTGAAGTGGCAAGGGTTATGGATCTGATCTTCTGTCAATAAATCATGAAAACTCATCAGCTCGATTTGTTCGCCTCAATATACTATTTCCTGTGCCAAAGATCAGCCTTTGCTCTCTTTAACTGTGATTGTAACAATAATTGTAACTGAATGTGCTGTTAACTAATGGCAATTGTAATGTAATTGCTATTCACAAACGTAATTAAAATTGTATTTGTAATTTACCTGTTTTTGACAGGAATCGACATGGCTGTGAATACTAAATCCATTGTAATTGTAACTATAATTATGATTGTAACTATAAACGTAATTGAATGTGCTGTTAACTAATGACAATTGTAATTGTAATTGCTATTCCTAGACATAAATTAAAATTGTTAATTTGTCATTTAACCATTTTGACAGAATCGACATGGCTGTAAATACTAAATCCATTGCAATTGTAACTATATTATGATTTGAACTATAAACGTAATTGAATGGTGCTGTTAACCTAATGACAATTGTAATGTAATTGCTATTCCTAAACATAATTAAAATTGTATTTGTAATTTACATTTTTTGACAGGAATCGACATGGCTGTAAATACTAAATCCATTGCAATTGTAACTATAATTATGATTGTAACTATAAACGTAATTGAATGTGCTGTTAACTAATGACAATTGTAATGTAATTGCTATTCCTAAAACGTAATTAAAATTGTATTTGTAATTTACATTTTTTTGACAGGAATCGACGTGGCTGTAAATACTGAATCCATTGCAATTGTAACTATAAACGTAATTGAATGTGCTGTTAACTAATGACAATTGTAATGTAATTGCTATTCAAACGTAATTAAAATTGTATTTGTAATTTACATTTTTTTGACAGGAAATCGACGTGTCTGTGAATACTAAATCCATTTCAATTGTAACTATAAAACGTAATTGAATGTGCTGTTAACTAATGGCAATTCCCAAACGTAATTAAAATTGTATTTGTAATTTACATTTTTTTGACAGGAAATCGACGTGGCTGTGAATCCACTGCAGTCAAGTCTCGGCTTAGCATCGTGCCACGTCGTCATAATATACATATTAAAAGTCGACCCTTTGATGCATCCAGTTACTGTAGTCACCTTTATTGCTTCTATAATAATTGTTACCACATTCGAAATGGAAACCCATCCAGCTGGACGAGACCTAAACAACTTCATTCGTCCTGAAATAGTTTCACAAAAAGATATAAAACTTCCTCACGGAACGAAACTCGGAGCGTTTTAAGGTTCCTCGGAGGCCTGAGAGAAAGAGGCACATAAAACTTGACAGAGAGAGAGAGAGAGAGAGAGAGAGAGAGAGAGAGAGAGAGAGAGAGAGAGAGAGAGAGAGAGAGAGCTTTCTTGGCACCGCTATCACGTCTCACACGTTTGGTTAAATTCACCAAGAAACTCCTCAATTCTTGAGCTGAATATTAAGAGGAGAGTGCTGAGCGCCACGATGATAGAATCCGATGAAGAGGAGGTGATTCTGCCTAGATAATGGTTGCTTATGGATGCGATCTCTCTCTCCCTCTCTCACCCGGAGAGAGAGAGAGAGAGAGAGAGAGAGAGAGAGAGAGAGAGAGAGAGAGAGTACCCCCAAAGTTTCCATCTTAATATACTGATCCAGACTTCTAACTCTGTAGTATCAGCAACTCATTAATAGTAAGAGAGAGAGAGAGAGAGAGAGAGAGAGAGAGAGAGAGAGAGAGAGAGAGAGAGTTTTCACTGAAGCCAACTTGGTCATTAATAACAGATCCTATAAAAAAATATAATGAATAAATTCTCTTATTCCTCATCTTTCATCTTCTATTCGTTCCCATCTGTATTCCTCCCATTCCCGTCTCTCCTCTCTTCTGATCTTTATTCTCATTCAGTACAGACAACCGTCCACTCAAAGCTTCCCAAAATGTGGCGGGCCCATGAAATGGTTCATGGGACCTGTGCTTGAGGTGTCACGATGTCTCATAGAATTGACTTTCAAGCAAGTGCCTTATTTATCTTTGCTATTCACTACTAACACTACCTGGAATAGTGCAACTGCTTCTGATGTTGAGACACCATCACTGAAACAATCTCATGTTTTCTGAAGAGCGTACAGGTAGTCCCCGACTTACGGCGGGTGTTCCGTTCCGGAGGCGCCTAAAGTAGATTTTTAGGGGCCTAACCAGTCACCCATTCCTTGATAAATGTATCTGAAACAGCGCCGTAAGATCGGAACGCCATAAGTCGGGGACGCCGTAACTCGGGGACACCTTGTATATGATCTTCCTGAACACAGGGAACGGAGTAACACTCACTATAACGTTAGCAACACGTAACGAACGACAAAACCAATTTTTGTGACTCACAAACAGAAGCCCCGACGGTGTAACATGACGTCGATGGACAGAACACCCAACTTGTTCCTTCTGTCCCTGGAATGTGACTGTAGCAGAAGAAGCCCTCAGCTGGAAAGAGACAAGAACATGTTAGTTAGCCTTGTGGAAACCTTTGCATCTAATGGGAAACTGTACAGATTCAACTGTAAATAATATTTAGTATCACAACTGTGGATGTTGCTGCCAGTATTTTTTCAATAATAATAATAATCAAAGCTTTCTGTACAGATTTATCTGTAAATAATATGTACATACAACTGTGGATTTGTTTCGCCATTTCAAGACTTATGCTATTACCAGTATTTTTTCAGCAACAAACAACAACAACAATAATAATAATAATAATAATAATAATAATAATAATAATAATAATAATAATAATAATAATAATGAATTAAGGCACCTCCGTAAAGAGGCTATAATATTGACAAGAGGGATATGGAGCAGTATCTGAAAGTCTCTCTTAGTACATTTTTAACATTGTACAAAAATATATTTATAACACTACTGTGGATTTTAATTGTCAACAATAATAACGCTATCCAACAAGCCAAGTAAAGCCAGCGACCTGGTCATCACAGGGGGTGAAAGGTCACTGCAGTAGAATGACAAACAGATTTCCAGTGATTTCACTCGCGGCCGAAAACCGGATCAATAAACGAACACAACTCACGAAGGTCGACAAACAAGAGAATCTACCGAGTGATTTCGTAGCTTAATCGTTCGGCTGTGTTCATATCTCATGGCGCTGGCTTTGGTGTCCCATTGTGATTCGTTTAAGGTCGATAACTTACGTAAGTTATCGACCTTAAACGGATGCATTATTAGTTACGAGGGGTTTAGGAAACATCATGGTAGACTGTTATGAACACATACATAGACATACATACGTACGTACGTATACATGTCGTTTCCACACCTTAATTCGGCTTTTAAATCTCTCTCTCTCTCTCTCTCTCTCTCTCTCTCTCTCTCTCTCTCTCTCTTCTCTCTCATCACAGTTCGTCATTGCCTTGAAGGGTCACCGTTTGATTTTTTTTATTTATCTATTTTTTGGGGGTAACCTCTCGACTCAAGGACCAACGTTTAGGGGCATATCTTCCCCCGCCCCCGCCCCCGCCCCGCGAGAACCTGGATGCCTCATTTGCATGAGCCAAGACGCTCTCAAAAAAACGGTATGCCTTTGTAAGAGGTCGCGTGAGAGATCCCGAGAAAGGGTCAAAGTAGGTCGTAAGAGGTCGTCATCATATATATAAGAGTTCACGAGAGGTTCGTCGGCGGGCGACAGATTTCGAAACCGTGTAGAGGTCATCCACGTATTGCAAGAATACGGGTGTTGAGAGAGAGAGAGAGAGAGAGAGAGATTGTAAAAGTCGAATTAATGTATAGAAACGACGATTTGAGAGACGAGAGAGAGAGAGAGAGAGAGAGAGAGAGAGAGGAGAGAGAGAGAGTTTTAGAACCGAATTAATGTATAGAAACGACGATTTGAGGAGGACGATAGAGAGAGAGAAAAAGAGAGAGAAGAGGAGAGAGAGAGAGAGCGAGAGAGAGAGCCGGAATTAAGGTGTAGAAAAGAGGATTTGATGAGATTGAGAGAGAGAGAGAGAGAACGACGAGGAGAGAGAGTAGAGAGAGAGAGAGAGAGAGAGAGAGAGAGAGAGCCGAATTAAGTGTAGCTAGACGAATTTATGATAGAGAGAGGAGAGGAATTTGAGAGAGAGAGAGAGCGAGATGAGATGAGAGAGAGAGAGATATTCAAAAGCCGAATTAATTGAGAAACTACCGATTTGAGAGAGAGAGGAGAGAGAGAGAGAAGAGACGAGAGAGAGATGTATTGAGAAAGAGAGAGAGAGTTCAAAAGCCGAATAATGTATAGAAAACGACGATTTGAGAGAGAGAGAGAGAGAGAGTGAGATTTTAAAGCCGAATTAAGTTGTAGAAACGACGATTTGAGAGAGAGAGAGAGAGAGAGAGAGAGAGAGAGGAGAGACTGAGAGAGAGAGAGAGAGAGAGAGAGAGAGAGAGACCTACGATGTTACAAGAATGTGAAGGGTGCACGGGATATACATATACAAAATTTGGCGTACGTCTCACGTGACAGAAAGCTGTCCAATTCACGTCTGTCATCTTAACAGACGCTTCCGTCGTCAGCCATTCTCTCAATAAGAATTAAAAAAAATAAAAAAAATAAATAAATAAACTAACTCAAGGACATCATCTACCACAACTGCAAGAAATCACAGAGACATTCACCGATCTAAAGTAAATACATCTATACTTTATTTATCACTATAACACTGGGAGGAGTAAATATATTCATTCATGACCGGGTGCCTGAACAAAATTGCCTGAGAATGGTTGAATGGGTTTAGATAATCCCCTCTGGAGATAACAGTAAGCATCACTGTATAGAGTTGATGACTTGTCGCCATGGAAACCGTCTTGTTCATTAATAAAGTTCCCTACGAGCTACTGAAACAATAGCTGCCCTCAGTGTGGTTTTATGTCAACGGAACTGGAAAATAAGAAGTATGCCCTCTCTGGATGCTCTCTGGAAGCAGATGAAGGGGAAACATTAAGAAGGGAATTTCTGAAAATCCCTGGAAGAAGAAGAAACAGAATAAGTGGAATATTTTCACAGCTCCCTGGAAGAAGAGGGCGGCATGGGAGACTTCCAGAACGCCCTGGAAGAAGTAGAGGAAAAAGAAGAAGGTTTTTGGAACCTCCTGGAAGAAGAGAACATGGAGGACTTCCAGAACGCCCTGGAAGAAATAGAAGAAAAAAGAAGAAGGCTTTCGGAACTCCATGAAGAAGAAGAGAACATGGAGGATTCCAGACCGCCCTGGAAGAAGTAGAAGAAAAAGAAGAAGGTTTTTGGGACCTCCTGGAAGAAGAAAACATGGAGGACTTCCAGCACGCCTTGGAAGAAGATAAGACAAAAAAAGTTTTTGGGGAACCCGAAAAAGAAAGAAGGAACATTTTGGAGGACTTCCAGGCACGGCTCCGGAAGAAGTAGGAAGAGAGAAGGTTTTGGGACTTCCTTTGAGAAGAAAAGAACAAGGAGGACTTCCAGCACGGCTTGGAAGAAGTAGAACAAAAAGTTTTTGGGACTCCTGTTAGGAAAGAGAACCGGGAGGACTTCCAGCACGCCTTGGAAGAAGTAGAGAAAAAGAAGAAGGTTTTTGGGACCTCCTGGAAGAAGAGAACACGGAAGGACCTTCCAGCACCCTTGGAAGAAGTAGAAGAAAAAAAGGTTTTTTTGGGACTTCCGGAAGAAGGAACATGGAGGACCTCCAGGAGCCTGGAAGAAGTAGAAGGAAAAGGAAGAAGGCTTTTGGTTGGAATCTCCCTGGAAGAAGAAGAAAACATGGAGGACTTCCAGCATGCCTTGGAAGAAGTAGAAGAAAAAGAAGAAGGTTTTTGGGACCTCCTGAAAGAAGAGAACACGGAGGACTTCCAGCACGGCTTGGAAGAAGTAGAAGAAAAAGGTTTTTGGGACCTCCTGGAGGAAGAGAACATGGAGGACTTCCAGCACGCCTTGGAAGAAGTAGAAGAAAAAGAAGAAGTTTTTGGACCTCCTGGAAGAAGAGAACACGGAGGACTTCCAGCACGCCTTGGAAGAAGTGGAAGAAAAAGGTTTTTGGGACCTCCTGGAAGAAGAGAACATGGAGGACTTCCAGAACGGCCTGGAAGAAGTAGAAGGAAAAGAAGAAGGCTTTTGGAATCTCCCTGGAAGAAGAAGAGAACATGGAGGACTTCCAGAACGCCTTGGAAGATGTAAAAGAAAACGAAGAAGGCTTTCGGAACTCCCTGGAAGAAGAAGAA
>NC_087223.1:23327343-23329043 GCF_015104395.2 Macrobrachium nipponense | reverse complement strand
GGAACCAGAACTGAAGCATCTTTTTAAGGAACTCCTCCGAATGCTATCCGGGAGCGACCGAAATTCGCCAGGGGCACTCAACCCCTGGTCCAAGGAACCAAAATTGGCCACATGACATCTCCCAGATCAATCGCAGCCGAACGGAAAATGGTTCCTTTTGAAGATTTTCCTCAGAAGGGGAATCTCTCGTGAGGCCATTGGTCGGATCCATTCAATCGGCCGTGATCTGGAAGTGAGAAGAGAGGGGGGGAGGGGGGGGGGGGGGGCGGACGAAAGCAAAATGGGATCATAATAATATTTCGCCTTGTGGGGCGTGGGGGGCGCTTTTTGGAATGCGTGCAGACGCAACTTGGGATTACGCGTCGCAGGAGGAACCACGAACGACTTACGATGTGGCTTTTTTGTTTGCGAAAGAAGGAAAATACGTAAAAATGAATTTTAGGTCAATAGCTTCAATGCAAACTAACGATTTTACGCGTCTCGTAAAACAGATCCATAACAATTGAGATACCCTTTAAAATAAAGGCCAAATGGAATATATTCCAATAACAAATATCTACTAAAAAAAGGGCAAAAGTACTTCAACGTCATTAGACGTGCTAACATCTTAGCCAGCAGCGAGAAAGTCTGAGAAAGTCTAACCCAGGCCTGACCCACGACAAGTACAAAATACCACAAATGTAAAGCTAATTACCACAAAGGAAAAAAATAAAAAGGAGAGATATTTCATATACTTTTATATATACAAAATAGTTTGTTTGTTTGTATGGTGCTTTTACGTTGCATGGAACCAGCGGTTATTCAGCAACGGGACCAATGGCTTTTTACGTGACTTCCGAACCACGTCGAGAGTGAAAGTCCAAAATAGCGCGAATGCCTTCACAGAATAGCGCGGAACGCCAGCAGACCCCCTTGGGGAAATCCGCTAACTGGCCTCCCAGCTCATTAAGCCTGAAAGCACCTTTGTAATGACGTAAACAGGATTCATTACGGAGTTGTCGCACTTTACGTGGGAGACGGATGAAGTTTAGGGCCTTTTATTATTATTATTATTATTATTATTATTATTATTATTATTATTATTTTTAATATCGAAGAGAAATCACAGTAAAGCGCCAATGTTACGATTTTCGAACAGAATGCTCAAAGGTAAACAAGATAAAACTGTGGAAAATAGAAAAATAGACAAAGACAAAGCTGCAAAGGGAGATAAGAAAATAAAGGATTATACATGGACAGCAAATTGATAATAATAATAATAATATAATAATAATAATAATAAGTAATGCATGTACAGTAGCTCTTTTGTGTTCCGATTCTATGCAGCTCTCTACCACTTTCGAAATATTTAGTCACATTGCTGAACAGAAATTCGTAAACACCAACTTGTGTGATTTCGTTGTGCTATTGTTATCGGGGTATAAGAGTCTTCTTATTAGTGCGGAAAACAATGTATTAGTCAGTCACAGTCTTAAGCTCGATCACCGCATAATTAAGGAAGATTCTAAAGTAATTTTCAGAAGTAAAGATGTTGCTATAAGAAGGCTAGTGGAGGCTGCGGCGATAGACAGTGGTTTTTCCATGGAAGGCAATAAATCTTTCACACAGGAAGATAAATTCACCAATAACTTATTTCCAAGAAATATATTAAAGGCTTTAAGAAAGAAAGAACATTATGAGAGTGTGCTCTTTAGCCACAT
>NC_087223.1:23297343-23322343 GCF_015104395.2 Macrobrachium nipponense | reverse complement strand
TTGCCTGATAGACAAGGATGCTACTAGTAACACCACAAGGTTCATATGTATATATTATGCATCATATATGTACGAGTATACATATATTACAGAGAGAGAGAGAGAGAGAGAGAGAGAGAGAGAGAGAGAGAGAGAGAGAGAGACTTCTACAAAAAAGGAAAAAAATTACTGAAAAATTTGATTTCAATAAGTAATTATCAAAAATTTATATTAAAACATTATTAATATGTGTGAAAAAATGCACAAATAACCTATCATTTATGGTGGATGTTATATACGTTTCTATTCAGTAACAAAACACCCAAAAACTAACCTACGCGAAAATCTACACACTTACACACAAAGCATACACACACACATACACACCTACGACACAGACATGAACATTAAGAAAGGTAACAGGCGGTAATGGGCCTATGGAGGCCCAAAATCATTAATCTATACAGATACACCTATGAAGTCTACATATACACATACACATGCGTGAACTTTTAAAAATACAAATAAATACATTGTAGTGCATTATGAAACTTTATATATTTTTCATCATAACTCATTCAACCGAGACGCCCCTTGAACATCGTTGCCAGACGCACGAGTATGGCTAACTTTAATATTACATCAAAATAAACACTACTGAGGCTAGAGGGCTGCAATTTGGTGTGCTTGATGACTGGAGGGTGGTTGACCAATTTCCCAATTTGCAGCCCTCTATAGAGCCTCTGTGACTAAAATAAGTAAATCAATCAAATTGGCTTTTATAAAATTGCCTATAACAAATTTTTTTTTAAAATCCGGCTAACAAAAAAATAAATCAATCAAATTGGCTTTGATAAAATTGCGTATAACAAAATTTAAAAAGAAAATCCGGCCAACAAAACAAAAGACACAAAACAAAAGAAGAAATAACTTCGGCGGAATATATCGATACCCGATAGAGCTGGAGAAGGGAGCAGCCATTTGCCAATTAAGATGAAATATATTGGGATGGAAAACAAAAAGAGACATCAAGGTAAAACTTTGTAATGAAGCATCAAGACATAAAAGCCATTCTTCTCTGAGAGAGAGAGAGAGAGAGAGAGAGAGGAGAGAGGAGAGAGAGAGATTGACGACCCAGGAGATATTAGTCAGGTGAGAGAAGGTACGACCTTATGATGTTAATTTTTTTTTTATTCTTTCAGAGAGAGAGAGAGAGAGAGAGAGGGGGGGGGGGGGGGGGGGGGTGTGGGATTGACGACCCAGGAGATATTTTGATAGAAAAAACGAAGAAAAACGCTACAGAAACGACCCCAAAGAGACGACTATTCTGAATGACCCCTCGATTGTCAAACACGTCTCCATCGAGCCCCATCGCTCAAGGTCTGTTTAGCAACTTGGATGGAACGAAGGAATGCCTCAAATCCCTACTTCTCTTCCCCCTTTCCTCCGCGCCTCCCCAACAGCACCAGCAGCACCAGCAGCATCAGCAGCCAATTGCTTCATCGCATCGTATCTCTCTATATCTCCTGATCGAGTTCTACTGAGGAATGCAATACCATCCCTTCCTCTGACTTGACTTCGACTACTCCAGGGAATGTCCTTTGATGCCCAAATGCCAAATGCCCAATTGGTTCTCCCCGGGCTCTCTGTGGGATTTCCTTGACCTCTGTACGCACGTCGACAGGTCAAAAGGTCAACGACCCCTTGACCTCTGGTCATTCTGAGTTTCTTAGGGTATTCAAAGAGCCAAGCTATAGTTTACCAAAAGTTACTTTTTAAGAGGGAAAAGTTATTTATTCAGAGAGAGAGAGAGAGAGAGAGAGAGAGAGAGAGAGAGAGAGAGAGAGAGAGAGATGACCCTTCCTAACTTATGCCTTTCATTTCGCGATTGGAAGGTGACCGAAATTGATGGCTTTTGATTTCCCATTTTTTAATATTTTTTTTGTGGGGGGCGGGGGAGGGCTGAGGCGGGGGGGCTGAGAGGGGTGGGGGGGAACAAAAAGTCGTCTTAACTCAGGGTGTGGCTTTAGGACAGAGATGATTTCAAGGGATTATTTCTCTTCCTTGATCAGGATTTTGGAGATTATATATATTTAAATATCTGTTTGTTTATTATATTTAATTTATTTTTTCAGGGCTATTAGAAATTTCTCAGCACGAATCATGCAGTTCATCTCTCTCTCTCTCTCTCTCTCTCTCTCTCTCATGAAGATGAATTGCGGAAGCTCGATTTGGCAGAGGGAGGTGGTTCCTGGCTGGATTCGTGAAGCAAAAAAAAAAATAAAATAAAGGTGGGGGAAAGGGGTGGGGGCGGGGGGGGGGGGGGGGGGGGGGGGAAAGCAAAGTGAGCAAACTGCGTCAGACGGTGGGCGACGCCAAGTAAAGGTTGCCAGATGAAGAGAAGCTGACAAAAAAAAAAAAAGTGGGGATAAATAAAACGAGTTATATAGATAAATGAGAAATGGTTCGACCTGAGTGTTTATTATGCATGAGTGAATTTGATTGTCATGTAAATCAGGTGAACTGTGTTGAGTTTTTTTTTTCTGAATTACGTGTTTGTTGTGAGGTATTTTTTTTGTGCGTGTTTTTTTTTTTATTGTGGTCTTTCCTGAACTGTTTTTCAACCTGAATTGAATTGTTTTTTTTTTCTTGTGAATTATTTATGTTTTCGTCAATGCGTTCTCATATGCTCTAAATAAATGTCAAAAAAGAATTGAATATATAAAACATAAATGACGGCCTGAGAACAGCAAGACCTCCCGGATCAGAATTAGACCTGATTTTGCAAGCAACGCAATCAAACCCTTGCTTGAAGGCAGACCAAAACGGATCTAGAATTACTCAGAGCTGACATGAAGTGCAGTCATCAAGAGATGTGCCCGATACGTCAACATTCCCTCAAACGCTTCCAAGAGTAAGCAGTCAGATGAAACGCTGAAAGATATAGTATGCTATAAAAATAAAATGTTTGGATACCTCAAAACCTCCGTACAATCTCTGCAGGTAATACTTCGAGGAGCTAGCTGCCTGCAAGAACCGACGACGTACAGAAGGGTACAAAAGTGACACAGGTTCACGCGGCACCTCTGCTGCAGCAACTCACTGTAACATTGACAATGCAAAGAAAGGTACAAAAGTGATGCAGGTTCACGCGGCAAAGAAAGGTACAAAAGTGACGCAGGTTCACGCGGCACCTCTGCTGCAGCAGCTAAAACTGTACTGTTTACAAGAGAGAAATGTCACATCTCATTCAAAAATATCAACCTTACAGTGTGAGTAACAACGACACACATAATTGTGCAGGACACCGAACACCGACACTGGGTGACACAGATCAGAAAAACAAAACGGTTTCCACACACAGCTCTATCTAAGGAAAGGGGGCAACAGTGCTTGTGAGATCACAGGAGGAACTAGTATACTCTGAGACATGGAATCACAAAGGAACCTGGTGAGGTCCTCCTGCTGAAGTAAAGAAGGATATTTTTTTGGCAAAATAACAGCGAGAGGAGGTGGTAGTGGTGGTGGTGCTGGTACAGCAGGTGGAATGTGCCCTCTACACTCACAATGCGAAAGCTTCTATAGACTGGAGGAGACAATTCTCCCAGCTGGACAGCGAGTGAGTTTGCGCACACTCAAAACAGAAGTACGAACCTGTTCTTCCAGCATCACGCTCCAGGAGGCCATCTCTCTCGCTAAAGATTGGTTTCACTTCCTCCTCTAGGAGAGGGTTGGAGCGTCTCTCCACACCAGCCTTCGCTCCCAAAAGAGCAAATTGGGGCGGAAGCTGTAGTGAGGGACCTATTATGGTCCTGGTGATTTTAAGCATCCCTGGAAAAATGTTGTTTGGCATTACTCATCACGTGGCGTCCTGGGTGTGGTGTGTGTGTGTGTGTGTGTGTGTGTGTGTGTATGTGTGTTGGGGCGGTTTGGGCCTGTGGGGGCATGACAGGAACCTAACAGACTAAAAGGTACAACAGTTTAGGAGCAGACAGATCGTGACTAGGAGCAGAGGGACTCTCGCGCCAGAATTTTATGGAAAGTTCTGGAAGAGGAGGAGGAAAGATGATGACTGAGATCAGATGAAAAAAGCCAAAAGAGAGAGAGAGAGAGAGAAATGAGAGATGAGGCGTCTTCGAGTTAAGGAAATGGACTCGGGAGGAAAATTCTCGAGACAAAACTTCGCAGACATCTTCAAATCTCTCTGAGCTGCTTTCTTTTCCTCCTCCTCTTATCTTCTTGTCTTCCTCGTCAACTTCGAGGTAAAGATCGGTTCACAAAAGATCAGTGATTACGTTGGGTTTTCCTTGTTGGTTTTGTATCAAGAAACAAGGCATGATCCGACCTCCTGCTTACTCGGAGCGCGTGCTAAAATCTATGGTGAAGTAGCGCATCGTTTCGCCAACGAAAAATTAAAATAAATACATCATATCTTATTAGAAATAATTGGTGGGTTTTCCTTGTCGGTTTTGTATCAAGAAACTAGGCGTGATCCGACCTCCCACTTACTCGGAGCGCATGCTAAAATCTATGGTGAAGTAGCGCATCGTTTCGCCAACGAAAATTAAAATAAATACTCTGCATCTTATTTTAAATAATTGTTCAGTACTGTTTAGCATGCACATTATTTATTTTTGACATGTTCCTTCTAATAAATAAATCATAGATATCCTATCCTAAAATTCCTGTATGTTTAACTCGACGCGAAACACCTTTTTCAGACCTTTTTAGGCTCTTCCATAGACCTTTCCTAACCAGCCCCCCAAAAACAACAGCAACAACAGAGTAGGCTTACTCCCCGAATAAGAGAACACAGTTCACATGAAGAACGGGATATGACAGAGTCCTGCCTTCAAGTGACGTAGAATTCTTTGAATGGAAGACAAGCAAACAAGCAAATGCAAACAGACGTAGAGAGCTGTGGATTCACAAAATGTACAACAGTCTTCTTGTGAAGTAATGCACGAACGTTGGCGTTATATCCCAACAAAAAGTAGACTTTATTTCTGTGATGATAATGATAATAATTTTATTACTCGTAAAACGACAAACGATTCACAGCTTAAAATCTCATCTGGAAGAACTCTAATCCCGAGACAAACAAAGAGAGAGAGAGAGAGAGAGAGAGAGAGACGAAGAGAGAGAGAGAGATCGACACTTCATATCCCTTCCCCCCCCCTTTTTCAAAGACTTGGCAGGGAATGCGCTCAAAGGCAAAAAGCGAATGCTGATATAATCAACTCGCAGCTTTCCTCAATAAAGGGAGAATATTTGGAACGGGTCAATCGAATCCGGTCTCCCTTGGCAGGGCGTATCTCGGCCTCTCACGGCCGATGCTGATGGAGTGCAAAGTGCTTTTTTTTGTCTCTTTCTGGTGAGGAAAACTATTGCCATGGTTTTTTTTTTCACCTGTCCGCCCTCAGATCTTGAAGACTACTGAGGCTAGAGAGCTGCAATTTGGTACGTTGACCTTTCACCCTCCAGTCATCAAACACACCAAATTTCAGTCCTCTAGCTTCGGTAGTTTTTATTTTATTTAATGTTAAATTAAACATTATATAAAATTAAAAATACTGAGGCTAGAGGGCTGCAATTTGGTATGTTTGATGACTGGTGGGTGGATGATCACGTACCAATTTGCAGCCTTCTAGCTTTGGTGGTTTTTATTTTATTTATAATGTTAACTTAAACCTTAAATAAAATCAAAACTACTGAGGCTAGAGGGCTGCAATTTGGTATGTTTGATGACTGGTGGGTGGATGATCAACGTACCAGTTTGGAGCCTTCTGGCCTCGGTAGCTTTGAAGATCTGCGGGCGGACGGACAGACAAACAAAAAAGCCCTGTCAGTAGTTTTCTTTTACGGAAAACTAAAAATCACTGGTAACTACCGAGATAGTCACTGGAGGTCAAACCCATGCAACTATCTGAGGTAGTCTACCATCAATCAAGTCACCTCGTACCTCATCACTTCAACGAAGAGTGATTTCTGATTTGCTCAAAACACAGACGAATTGACTATACTCGGTTTTTTTCCATCTGTCCATCCGCCTGTGGTGTTTGCGTGTGGTAACACTGTGTCCCGGGCTTTAGATAGTTACAATTTAAGCTTCATTTCAACAATAAAACAATAATCCCTATTCGAATATTAAAGTGTAATTCGCATACAGTAAATTATTAAAAACACTTTTCAGTTGGCAAATGTTACACAGCGTAAACTATTTTAAAGCCCGGGACGCATGTTACCCATAACAAAACACCACAGGCGGATGGACAGATGGAAAAAAACAGAGTATAGGTTCCCCAAAGTGCAGCCACGGACATCAAAATGTTATGTATTTACTTCATCGCAAAGGAATTTTAACTACTCAAGTTTAATAGTCCAATACGCAAAGGGGAGGAGGTCTTTAATCTTCATGTTTATCAACAGTTATAAATATAGGTTTCAAGTAAGACAGATATAGACACATAGATAGACAGAGAGACAGAATGCAATACACATACAGGTTGCACAAAGTTCCCAAAGACACAAACGGACACAAACGAAAAGTTATCTGTATCTATGAACTACCACACAAACATTTTACGCAACATTGCTGCTGATCAATAATGAGAGAGAGAGAGAGAGAGAGAGAGAGAGAGAGAGAGAGAGAGAAATGGCAAAGGTGGCGGCTTCCAACTGTGACCGCCGACGACCTGGACGCCGCTGGAACAGTAGTGATTGATACACGCACAGACAAGCATTTTCCAGGGCCGCCCCCCTCTCTGCCTTTCGCTGGAAGACCAGCCGGGGGGAGCTTCAGCTGGTGTCTTCCAGGCGAAATACCAAAAGTCATTGATCGGGAGCCTTTGTCCAGGGGGAAGGGGAAGGGGGAGGGGGAGGGGGGCAACGACCCCCTTTCTTTTTTTTTTCCACGATTCCCCTTTGTCTCGGCCAAATGAATGAGGGGCTGGCTAGCTAGAGCTCCAAGGTCCAAGGAGGGAGCCGTGATTCACGATATGATTCATAAAATCATAATTCTAAACCCGTTGGGAACACGTCATAGGGCAGCGTAACCTTTCAAAGGGGGCGTGGCCGATTGGAAGGTTCTTTCTGGCGTCGCGAGGGTCAAGGGTCAGAGAAGGAGAGCTCGTAGAGGAATGTATGTATGCAGGACTATGAAAGTCATTTATTTGAATTTTAATAACCCAGGTAATTAACTTACAATTAAGAAGGTACCTAACTGGGAAAAATAATTCGTAGAGCCTCTGGAAAATGTCCTGTAGATCTGGACGAAACGTCGCGTTGGAGAGAGAGAGAGAGAGAGAGAGAGAGAGAGAGAGAGAGAGAGAGAGAGAGAGCATTGTATAAGCAATAATAAGCACCAAAATGACTCGACCGAATTTTACCATGCCATTTGGTGCGTTGTTCACCAGTCTAAGTAACAGAGAGAACTCTCTCTACAATATTAATAGTGCTGAAGCAGCAACCATTTTTAATAATAATAATAATAATAATAAGGGATACGTGAGCATCCGCCCCTAATTATCTAAAAATACTCCAGCTAAGCTACACACACCATAGCCATCCACATTATGGGACCATTAAATCTTCCCTAATTAGGTTTCGTCTCTAGAGTACTCGAGCGAGGCCCAGGAGTTTTGTTATAGCATCTCGTTCCTACTAAACATTCCTATTATTATTATTATTATTATTATTATTAGCTTGTTGGTGCGTGCTACGCTGCGCTGGATCCAGGACGCTGACTGTCATGTCTCTCCCCTACTTACCCCGCTCCCTTCCCCGGGGTCGAAAATCTGGTTTGCAAGGTGAGGGTGGCATGTGTCATGTCTCCTCCTCTACCCTTCTGATCCCCTACCTACCCCGCCCCTTTCCTCAGGGTGGACAAACAGGTTTGCAAGGTGAAGGTGGGGACAAACAAGATCCACTCGGATTTGATTATTATTAATAATAAAGATATAATAATAAAATAATAAAAATTTAATATTTTTATTATTAATAAAAATGTTAAAGGGAACAATGCATAAGTAAGTTCCACCCAAGAGATATTACCCGCACGAGAGAGAGAGAGAGAGAGAGAGAGAGAGAGAGAGAGAGAGCGGAACTAATATAGAAGCCTTGAAATTTATCGGTAAATCATTCGCCTACTTCCGACACGTTCCCAAGTAAGGCCTAATGAGGGTCGCTGGCCACCCTCAGATTAGGCCTAAGAATTATATATAACGAGCCGAAATTAGGCCTTCAAAAAGTTAACATAAAAGGTTAACTATATATATATATATATATATATATATATATATATATATATATATATATATATATATATATATATATATATATGATATATATATATTAATATCCTTTGGAAGAAGAATAACTTATACAAACAGCAAGGTGATGTTACCTTGACGCTATACCCTTCACAATGGCCACGCGTTAGTGTGTGTGGTTTGTTTGTGAGTGTGTGACTGTACGCGAGGCGTGTTAATTAATGAATTCTCCGTGGGCGGAAAGATAACCCAGTTAATGACCTAATTAAAAAAAAAAAAATCCTGCGCCATTTATCAACCCCGAAGTGGGCCAATATATAAAAAGCTCTCATTCGTGACAGTCGGAGCTGTTTGGTCGACGTGACCAACGACGACGAGGGAGATTTGTCGTCTGTCCGTCCGTCCTCAGATCTTTCAAACCACTGAGGCTAGAGGGCTGCAAATTGGTATGTCGATCGTTCACCCTCCAATCATCAAACATACAAATTGCAGCCCTCTACCTCAGTAGTTTTTAATCTTATTCAAGGTTAAAGTTAGCCATGATCGTGCGTTTGGCACCGGGCCTGTCGCATTTCTCCTTTATTAATTTTTTTTAATTAATAAACTGAAGAATTTCAGTCAGGATTATTTGCTCTTATTCGAGTTTTCTGTACAGCGTACAATCAAGGATGCCAAAAATAGATATCTTTCTGTGGTGGCCTGGGGTATATCGTTGCCATACGCACGATCATGGCTAACTTTAACCATTAATAAAATCAAAGCTACTGAGGCTAGAGGGCTGCAATTTGGTATGTTTGATGACTGGAGGGTGCAAGATCAACGTACCAATTTGCAGCCCTCTAGCCTCAGTGGTTTTGAAGATCTGAGGGCTGAGGACAGAAAAAGTGCGGATGGACACAGATAAGTGCAGTGGAATGTCAGCCAACAGCATTATCGTACACCGTTCTCACTAATCTGGTTCCCTCTCCCTCACAAGGAAGAACTATTACGACCTCACACAAGGAAGACTATTATGACCAACCAACAACCCCCCAACAAGGAAGACCTATTATGACCAACCAACAACCCCCAACAAGGAAGACCTATTACGACCAACCCCCCCCGCCCCAACCCAACAAGGAAGACCTATTACAACACCCCCCCCACCAACAAGGAAGACCTATTACGACCAACACCCCATCCTCGCCCCCCCAACAAGGAAGACCTTTTACGACCAACCCCCAAAAAACAAGGAAGACCATTATGACCCCCCCTATCCCTCCCCCCAAAACAAGGAAACAGCCCAGACGAAATGACCGAAGTTATCAACACCACAGACCTTCCCATTAAACACCTCGACTAAGATAAAAAAAAATTAAAAATAATAAAAAAAAAAAAATCTTTATGGGCGCCCATACGTCTTCCTTAGGAGACACAAAAAATATATATATGAGTTCCTGGAGAGTGTCAGCCAGCACCCTGGTAGGTAGTAAATCAGAGAGAGAATTTAATAGTGGCCCCGAACCGGACACGATGGTCTTGGAGATTCTGTTCCAATGGCCAATATATCGATTGGGGGGCCGGAAACTATCTATGGCGGTTGGGGGGCCATGGAACTTTTTTCTTTTATTTATTTATTTTTTTTTGGAAAGTTACATGGCTGCCAGCAGCAGCAGCAATAACACAAGATACAGTTTGATTTCAGCATTGCCAACTATACAGAAAAGTAATCTCCAATGTTGCCAGTTGCAAAATCAAACGCGAAGCATCCAGTGTTGCCAAGTCAGCGCTTAGAGACTTTGAGCTTCAATGTTGCCCCGTAACGCAAGAAATTCTGCGACAAACATAACCAAGACGATTTCAATAAGGACTCTAAATCAAAGTGCCAATCCACGGCCGGTGGAGGCCTGTCCTGTAATGTTGCCAGATGCACGATCATGGATAACTTTAACCTTGAATAAAACTAAATCTACTGAGGCTAGAGGGCTGCAATTTGGTATGTATAATGATGGCGGACGGGAAAAATGCAGACGGACAGACGATAAACCATCTCAAGTTCTCTATTACAGAATGCTAATAAAAAGCCAAAGAGTCTTATATATATATCATATATATATATATATATATATATATATATATATATATATATATATATATATATTATATATATATATATATATATATATGGGGGCCTCTGAACTTAGCAGGGAAACAGCCAAACAACAGAAGCCGAGCTGAGTAGGACGACGATGTTATCGGCGCAGGAGACCCACAGGATTGCGGACAATTCGGAACACTTGAACCCACAGCCATTCAGTGGGGGACAGCTGAGGTTAAACGCCGCCTCCTCCTCGTCCTCTGTCGCTCGGTGAGGGGAAGGGAAGTGTGATGTTTCTCCACTACTGTCCAAGAAACTGAAGTGTTGTTTCTCTATCTCTTCCCCCCAAAAATGGTAGGCGCGTCACGGAATATACTACTCCCCCACCCCAAACCCCGCCTCCACCCCAATCCGAAAACTTTGAGAGGAACAATTATCATTAGCCTAATTTTATTTCATGTCTAAAGTTTATGAAGTGTATGAAGTTTCATCGTCTGGTTTTCGCGCCTTTTATTTTTATTTTTTCGTCTCTCCACTTGAGAAGAGTAATAATAATAATAACGGCGAAGATCAAAATAAAAGTCCGAGACACAGGACACAAAACTTTGACTGGAGAGAGAGAGAGAGAGAGAGAGAGAGAGAGAGCGAATACTGTCTTGCACGAAATAAGGGTAATGTTCAAAAATCGTATTAAAACAATTCCAGGTATGCAAAAAATAAAACGAAGAGAGAGAGAGAGAGAGAGAGAGAGAGAGAGAGAATTCACGCTCCCATCACGCAACTGGAATTCGCGACTGCATTCCTACCAAAAAGGAATGTAGGAATGCAAATGTTCCAGACACATACACATAAAACAGAATATGAAGATTACATAGAATTTAGGCCAAAGGCCAAACCCTGGGACCTGTAAGGTCATTTAGCCTCACACTGAAAGGGAAACCTTGTGCATCCTATGATTGTCAGAGAGGGTGGAAAGTAAGATGGAAGGAAGAGAATATGAAAGGAGGTACAATAAAAGGAACGAAAGGGGTTACATGTAGGGGCCCATGGGACGCCGCAAAGAAGGTAAGCTCATAAGCGTCACATCGAGCCCTGCAACTCGAACTTGTTTGAGATGTTGGAAAATACATATCCTAAAAAAAAAAAAAACATCATACGTCATGGCATTATTTTCTAAAACAACAACAAAAACAACAACAACAATTAACAATGAGAGGGGAAACAGACCCCAATTACTTCCCACAAATCCCCGAATTGTCCCCTCCCCTGACTCCTACTAATCTTTTGAGAGGGGGCCCATTTAAACAGGGGTCCTACGGCGACAAAAGGGTCCTGCATAAAAGCCTTTGTTGGGGGGGGGGGGCAGCATCCTGCGAGCGAGTGAGGATTCAACTGAAACAGGAGGAGGAGGAGGAGGAGGAGGAGGATACACAAACACAGACAGAAATGAAACTGCAATTCACTCTTTGCAGATCCCAGTATATGACTACTTGCAAATCCCACGAAGCGGCAATACACTTTTGCTGATAGTGACGTTTATAAGCTCACTGATGGGCGCCTGCCAACCTCCCCTACTATTATTATTTGCCCAAGCGATGGAAAATGGTGTCACAGTTTTTGACGACTGTGAAGGATATATAGATAAATGTTCCAGCAGGTGTAAGAGAATGAGTCCACGAATTCGGCGTCCAGAGATGATTCTAAATACTACCATAACCTCCACGTATTTTAGAATAATAACAATTCCATAAATCACACGAATTCGAATTCCATGGAACCCTAACTTCTAATATTTCTGGAATATAAATTCCCGTGTAAGTCTCACTCACAAGGATTCAGTGAATTCAGAATGAATATGTTTCAGGCATTCGTATCAACCGTGAATACAGCGGAGTACGGGAATTCAAATGCCATGCCACCAATTCCATGATTTGGCCCTCAGGAGGAATCAACACTTCCGTTTTCGCAAATGGGAATATATAGGAATTCCCGGGATAGTGATTTCCCCGTCCCTGAGGGGAAGGATAATATACTATCCCTTCTGGAGGAGTAACCTTTCTTGGAGAACTGACACCTCCCTAATCCTGAGTGGAAATGAATCGTTTTCAACTTGAATTACAAACGTCCCCAAGTCCCCTTACCTTCCCCGAGGGTAAACGGCGCCTTCTTCCCCAGTCCAGGGGGAACGACATTCCTCATTTCCTTGAGATGAAAGCGGCATATTTTCCCCATGACGTCTTTCTGTCCCCAAATCAGGTGAACCAACCCTTTCCCCAGACTGAGACTTACTCCAGGGAAACAAGGTCCTCATTCGTCCCTTCGCCCACCGAAAGGGGGGGAACTGTAAGGCAGGTCCCCAGATTGAGACATCCTGCCCCCCCGCCCCCTCCCCGACGATACAAACTTGCCCCGGCCAGCATCGAAGCCGTCCCCCGTCGATGTGGCTTGGCATCATCGAAGGATTCCTCCTGGTGACGTATGGGGGAAAAGACGTGAGATCGGGAGAAGGGCCCCTCGCCCCCCACCATAAAACACGTTGTAAATTCCGCCTGAGTGATGATGCCATCTGCTCGTCAAAGGAAGGACGGAAGGACGGAAGATCTGGAAAAAAGAAACAAATCCCGAAATCCAGGTCCCCGTCTTCGCTGCTATACAAAAAGAGCGGCCCCTTTTAACGTCGCTAAGGTCGCTGCCTTAGCGCCCCGTTGTTGCTACAGAGGAGAGAATCCCCCCGCCACTCCCCCCCCCCCCCCTCGGAAGTATGGAAGAAGGGGGGGGGAGTCACTCCCCTACCCACCCTTACCAATCCCGTCTCTTCCTCCGCCGCCTTGAATAGGACGACTTCCTGCCGGGTTGAGGACGGCCTTCAAAAAAGGCGCCTGAGATATGGATGATCGAAAGAGCGGAATGTTGTTGTTGGGGGAGGTGGGGGGATGGGGATGGGGGGTAGATTGTAAGGGGATCCCCTGGCGTCTGCTGCATGGCCTCGTCCTCCTGCGGGTTTCAGGACATGCTTCAAAGGGCGCCTAAGATATGGAGACATCTGGATGATAAAAGACGGTGCGGCGGAAGGATTCAATGACATTCAAAAGGGCGAGGAGACTATCCTATATAATATCCTTCCAGGGCTAAGGATATTTTAAACGTGATCTTCATGACCTATTACGGGGCGTGGGGTTGGGGTGGATTTTGATGAATGTTCAAAAGCCATGGGTGAGTGATGGGGAAGTTCTTCGCCCCTTCTACAAGAGACCACCTCCTCGAGTTCCAACATACATAGAGACCTCCTTCCTCTTCGAGTTCAAACATATCCATCAAAGGGCATTCAGGATATGGATATATCAGCTTGAAGGTGGAGAATAGGATGGAAGGGGGGTGGTAGGTGAGGGGGGGGGAAACGGGGTTAGTGGTGTGGGGGCGAAAAATCGTTACTACTACATGGCCATTGTGGGTTACAATGCTTCGGAGTGCGTTTGATAGACGAGAAAGGAAATTTAAAAAAAAAAGTCAGAATGCAGGATGTGTATAACAACCTTCTTCCCATAAAATGAAAACACAAACGACAGATCTCCTAAAACGAAAAAACAATCATGTCGGCTTTTCTGGTCTCGCTGTGACCCACTGCTTTCGGAAACCCCCTGCACCAGACGTCTCCTGCTGAGGTCGGTAGCAAACTCCTGCCTTGACGGCGAGAGTTAAGTTGAAACAAATCCAGACTACAATACAGAACTTAGGCCAAAACCCAAACTAACCTGGGATCTATGAGGTCAGTCAACGCTGAAAGATGACAGCAAGAAGGCTCTTGAAAGGTGTAACCGGAGGGAATATGAACGGAGGTACAGTAAAAGGAATGAAAGGAGTTGCAGCTAGGGTTCCTAAGGAAACGGCGGGGACGCTGCAAGCAAAGGACCTTTTAAAGTAAATGCCTGCAGTGCACCGCATGAAGGAGACACGTACGAAGGCCAATCGTTCCATTTTACGGGTCATGAAGTGGCCCTAGTTCTCTGAAATAGTAATATACACAATCTCTTTAACAGGAATGACTTGAAATTCAGCCAAGGAGAGGCAATATTAAGTTCCGGAAAAATGTCATTTGAGATTAAAACTAGACTTTTTCTTTCTTTCTCTCTCGGGGCAATTTTCTTTTTCTTTTCTTTTCTCTCTTAGGACAGGGTGTCCCTAAAGACAACCATGCGAAATTAGAACAAGTCTCTCTCTCTCTCTCCCTTGTGTGTAATTACCTCATACAATTTTGCACGTGTGTGTGTGTGTGTGTGCGTATGTGTTGTATGTGTACACGTGTGTAAAATCTCACGGCAGAGAGAAGTTCGCACAAGGGATTCTGTATCTTCTTTTTATTCGAGAACATCCCGTCCTCCAAAAATGGCAGCGGGTACTTTGTGAAATTAAAATTGGTTCCTGACTCTCTCTCTCTCTCTCTCTCTCTCTCTCTCTCTCCTCGTCTTTCCCGCCCAACGTGTAACCACCCCCACCCCCACACAAACATTTTCATCCACGGTATTAATCACGGGAAACATCCTCAGCTAATGACACAACAAAGATTAGGGGCGGCTTAACAATCTGCCGATTTCAACCGCATGCAAAATTATTATTCCTTGGTGATGGTTTTTTTAGCCATTACCCAGCTCTCTCTCTCTCTCCTCCTCTCTCTCTCTCTCTCTCTCTCTCTCTCTCCAAAAGCCTTTAGATTGACTTCACGTACCAAGCCCGTTGTAAAAGAGGCCTTATTGCCTATTACAGACCAGAATACGGCTCAAACCTGATCCATTCCCGTACGGAGCCTGCTCGCAGCTGCGACGTCGTCGTCGAGTGGTGAATTTTACCAAGAAAATATTGACATTATTTATTGCAAGGTCGTCGAGTGGTGAATTTTACCAAGAAAAAAATATTGACATTATTTATTTATTTATTTATCATTTTTTTTTTTAGTTATTTGAATTTTCTTTTCGATTAAATCTCGATTTTGAAGCTGAATTAACATACTTTAACACTATGACGAAACGGATTTAGTTTTTACACAAAAGCTTGTGCACACTCAAGCACTGACAAACGCATAACTGCTTGCTATCCAAATCGACCAGTAGATGCAAGTGGCTGCAAGCAAGCAAGCAAAAAAAAAAAAAAAAAAAAACAAAAAAAAAAAAAAAAAAAAAAAAACAGAAAAAACGCCTTTATATAAAAACAAATACATAAGCACTGACAAATACATATACCTGCTTGCATCCAAATCGACCTCTAGGACCAAGTGGATGCAAGCAAGCAAGCAAGGAAATAATAAAAAAACAAATAGATAAATAAATAAAGACCCCCAAACTTACCACATTTACTTGCAACTGGTTTTTACTGGTTTTTATCGGAGAGGGGAAAACTCGAATTTTACGTCTGAAATCGCTGTTTATTTGAAGCCACAATGCGGCTCCCAATGGCTATGGGGTTGGTGGGGGGGCGATTGGGCCCTCGGAGGGAGGAATTGACTGGGTTCGTCTCTCTCTCTCTCTCTCTCTCTCTCTCTTGGCACACTTTCCGTTTGTTTCTAATGAGTTTCCTGTTTTTTTTATATCGACGTGGTTCTTCTTCTCTCTCTCTCTCTCTCTCTCTCTCTCTCTGTGTCACTTCTTCCTCAGAGTCGAAAAACATTTTGGCACCTCGGACAGAAAGACGAAGGAGGAGGCGGGGGGGGGGCAGGGGGGGGGGGGGGGGGGGGGGGGGGGTGGGTGAGCTGGGAAGAGACGGATTGTGCCCTAAACAGAAACTTTACGGAAATAAATGGAAAAAAATAATGTATCTCTTGATTCTTTTTTCCCTTAATATTTATTTTCTCTCCTTTTCTCTCTCAACCTTTCTTAGCCCCCTCGTGGGATCGAACGCTGGTTATCTTCTCGATGGGCGGCAGGCCTGAGGACAACCAATTATACCTACGACGCGAGAGAGAGAGAGAGAGAGAGAGAGAGAGAGAGTTGCCCATAGATATTCATGTAGGTAGATTAAATGACTCAGAGAGAGAGAGAGAGAGAGACAGAGGAAGAGGAGGAATCCAGTTTTGCTCTTGTAAAGTAACAGTGAAGTTACCGTGAAATCCAGGATCGTGCATCACTATACTTAACACCCTGACTCACAGTGAATCATCGCTACCTAATATTATGATTCTTCAGCTACGGTGGGTCAGAAACCGCCATCTTGAATCACCCGAGCTGGGACCTACAAGGTCATTCAGGTCCGGAGAGTGAAATTAAGAGCAGGTAGGTCTGACAGGTGTTAACAGGAGTTACGAGGATGAGGATGTCTCAAAAGACTTGTTAGTCCATCCAAGGAGACGGTTATGACTCGAACTGTCAGGAGAGGATGGATATATATAGCAAGATGGAAGACAGCTAATACGAACGGAGGTACAGTAAAATAAATAATCAAAGAGGTTGCAGCGTTACCAAGAACCTTCAATAATGCCTGATTATCCAATAATTAATGAGGAAATTATCCAATAATCATTATTTGGGAAACAGTGATACTTGAAACACATGCATGCAGACAGATGTTAACTCTCTAATAATGTAAGAGAGAGAGAGAGAGAGAGAGAGAGAGATTTTCTCTTAAATACTAAAAACCTACCTCATGGTGTATGTATGTCAACGAAGATCCTATCTGCAATAAACAGAAAAAATAGTTTTAATTAGTATTAAGGAAAATAAAATGCAGAACTAATAATAATAATAATAATAATAATAATAATAATAATTAAATCCAAATTTAGTACACCACAAAATGAAACAAAAATGCCAAATTTGTAACTAATTTGTATTTTTCATAACTAACAAACCTTCGGTCTTAACATTAGGATTTACTAGCGCCAAGCTGGAAACCGGTAGAATTAAAATTGAAACGCCTTTTTCAGACCTTTGTTTTTTTTTTTTTTTAGGCTTTTCCATAGACCTTTCCTAACCAACCTCCCAACAAGAACAACAACAACAGCAAGAAAAAGAAGAAGAAGAACAACACAATAGTTTGCAAGGCTTACTCCCCGAGTAAGCGAAAAATTGCTAACGAACGAAGCACGCAAGGGAGACAACAATCGAAAACCGATTACCAACATCAAAACTATTTCGTCTCATATTTGCATAATAGGGCGGAGTTGACGTTTGAACAAATATCGGTTTGGCCTGCGGGGCTATATGCCGGCAGGGGCGGTTTCCCCTATCGAATGCCTACGGGACAACGGCCATATGTACTGGTATGGCCGCAATAATGTTAAATATCTTTCTGTATTACTTAATTACTGAGCAGCTCTTGGGTAAAGATGATACACACACACACACACACACACACACACATATATATATATATAGGTGATAGAACTGACATATTTAGCTTTCTGTCAAACATCTCTATAGCAATTCCAGGCGCACTTTAACCTTAATTAGAATAAAAAAAAAAACTACCGAAGCTAGAGGGCTGCAGATTGGTACGTAGATCACCCACCCTCCAGTCATCAAGCGTACCAAATTGCAGCCCTCTAGCCTCAGTAGTTTTTTTTTTTATATTTCTTTATTTTATTTAAAGTTAAGAGTTAGCCATCATGCGTCTGGCACCGCTGGGAGGTGTGGTTGAGAGTTTCATACAGCATTTTTTTTTACTTGTTTTTCTCCAAAATGGAATGAAAGACACAGAGACAGGCCAGTTCCAAACAAAAAAACAAACGAAAAGCAAAGTATGAGAGAGAGAGAGAGAGAGAGAGAGAGAGAGAGATAAAAGGCGAAGGAAATAGCTGATCCCGTCTTTCAAACTCACACCCAAGCACGCCACACGCGAAGGTGGAAGAGGAACTATATATATATATATATATATATATATATATATATATATATATATATATATATATATATATATATGATATATATATATATATATATTATATATATATGAATTAAAGAAAAGGATATTCTCGGACGTGTGAGTGTTCAACGGCCTCTGGGAATGATCCCCCGCCGCCCCTCCTCCTTGAGTTATAGACAACCTGAAGCAGAAGAAGAAGAAGAAGAATATATAAAGACTCATTCCGTGGATTGGTCTTGCTATGGTGTCCTCAGCTGGACGGCTGTGATTTCGGAAACTCTCTCTCTCTCTCTCTCTCTCGCTTTTAAACGTCAGTAAGACTCGCCGAACAGACAAGGTTCATTAAGACTAAAAAAACATTCTAGAGTTATAATTCGATAAAAGATGACAAAGACAACTGTGTCTCCTTTGATTAAAAAATAAGTAAATAAACAAAAAGTCTATAAGGTTCAATTATCGTGTCGTGGTAGTCTATCAGTAAGTCGGGTCGTACTGTTGACCGGTGGGTTACTGCGCCACTGTTAACACACAAAACACAGATTTAAAATCGAAAAATTGGTAGTTGCAGATTGGTAGATTGTTTGTTTGTTTGTATGGTGTTTTTACGTTGCATGGAACCAGTGGTTATTCAGCAACGGGACCAACGTCTTTACGTGACTTCCGGACCACGTCGAGAGTGAACTTCTATCACCAGAAATACACATCTCTCACTCCTCAATGGAATGGCCGAGAATCGAACTCGCGACCACCGAGGTGGGACGCCAACACCATACCAACCACGCCACTGAGGCGCATGCAGATCAGTAGAGTTCAAGAATGGTTTTGGGAGGTACAAACCACACATGGGGACCAGCCTCTGTGCGCTCAAAAAAAATCATTTCATCAAAATAACTTCAACAATTCCTCCATTAAATATTGACAAAACGGCAATAAAAAAAAATAATACTACATTTTGGGAAATGCGTCTCATTCGGCGAATCTATTGCGGATAATAAATGTCATAAAAGAAAATTGGAAAGACCAAACTGCTTTGACCGGAGTTATTTGTAACGAAAGAGTTCAAGTTTTTCAGATTAAAAATTTGAAAAAAAAAAAAAAAAAAAAAAAAAAAAAAATGGCTATAACTGCGTTCCATTTTCGCTCCCTTAACCTAAAGCTGTTGGTGTCCAGAGCGTCTCCTGGAAATCCCCTTTCTGGGTTCTGGAATCTGAAATCTGGATCTATCTAAGGACTCTCAATTCTGGATTATTCCAGGACTCATCTCAACATATTCCTCGTCACTGGTTAACCGGCTTCTCCGTCTCTTAATTATCAACTACTTCAACTTCCAAAGTTAATCATTTATTCAATTTTTTATTTATTTATTTATTTCTTTTAGAATATCAGATCTGGTTACCAGAAACTTACATGACTTGAGGAACACAGAGACAGATAGAGATTGCCGTATTCTGTGGGAAGATTCATACACACGACTGAATATATCTGTCGATCTTGAATCCCTCAACTTCCTCCGTGCAATATACAACAGAATGTTGTAAGCAATGGCCAAAGTAATACATGCAAAACGAACAGTTTTAAATCACGTGTGAGCCAGTGGCGAGAGAGATTGATCCTAGGAACTTTGAATATTATTATTATTATTATTATTATTATTATTATTATTATTATTATTCTTATTATTATTATTATTATTATTATTAAAGTGACTAAGGTGACAGGACCAGTAAGGCCAATGGGGTGGGGGGGGGGAATGTCTCCCTCAACCTTTTTCTAGCCCAGGCCTGAAAAGAAGCTAATAATGACGAGAGAATAATTAGCGATAAATGTTTACGAACTCGGCACTGGTATTTCCGCATTTCTCGTCTGAAACTAAGTCAATTAAAGTTTACAAAGAGAGAGAGAGAGAGAGAGAGAGAGAGAGAGAGAGAGAGAGAGAGAGAGGACGAAAAATTTCCACTGGAAATAAGTCATCGCATTTATTCCTGTTTATGTTCACTAACATCGTTACTCGAGCGGGCTAAAAACAGTAGCGGTTGTTGGAGATTAATAAGCTGGCCTTATGCCAGCACGGACTCTTGCTCATAGAGGAGCAGCCCGTAGAGAAAAAACGGCAGGGTCTCTCTCTCTCTCTCTCTCTCTCTCTCCAAAACTAATAGCAGATGGGCTGACAGTTTTACAGATGAACTTATGATGGCCGATAAACAACAATTCGTGACCAGGACAGAAAGGGATTGAGTTCCCTAAGAGCTACGTATCTTTTGTCCAGGTTTAAAGAGCACAAATAAAAAAAAATCACCTCGAGGTTTTCTGTACAGCGTATAATGCTGTATGACACTCTCAGCCGGCCGTGGTGCCTGACCCACGACCATGGCTAACTTTAACCTGAAATAAAATGAAAAACTACTGAGGCTAGAGGGCTGCAATTTGGGATGTTTGATGATTGGAGGGTGGATGATATACATACCAATTTGCAGCCCTCTAACCTCTGCAGTTTTAAAGATCTGAGGGCGGACAGAAAAAGTGTGGATGGACAGACAAATAGCCATCTCAATAGTTTTTCTTTACAGAAAACTAATAAAAACTACAGAGGCTAGAGGGCTGCAATTTGGTATGTACAATGATTGGAGGGTGGATGATCAACAAACCAAATTGCAGCCCTCTAGCCTCAGTAGTTTTTATTTTATTTAAGATCGAAATTACCCACGATCGTGCTTCTGGCGACGCAACATTTCAAATCCATCTCTTCCACTTCCCTCCTTATCACTCTCCTTTCTTCCAGCATCCAAACCATAGTCTCTCTCTCTCTCTCTCTCTCTCTCTCTCCAATTACTCCCCAGGACTTTAAAAGCCCGAATCTTTTCTATTCAGCCTTCCAGGGCCAGCGCTAATTACTCGATTATTAGCGACATACGACAGAAAAATGAGAAAAAAGGCAAGATTTAACTTGGCCCCAACACCCCCCCCCGCCCCCCCCCCCCATCCCCCCACCCCCCCCCCCCCCCCCCCCCCCCCCCCCCCCCCCCCCCCCCCCCCCCCCATTTATTTTGAGAGAGGCTGCTGGAAGGGAATCTCTTTCAAAGTGCAGAGGAGGAGGAGGAAGAGGAGGAGGAGGAGGATGTTCCACTCTATTTTCCCCTTTTTGGAAATATCTCAGGATAATGGTGGCTTCTTCTCCAAGTTTTGGATCAGATGGTGGCATCTTGAGTAGTGGTTCTCGATTTTTTTTTTTTTATAATGGCAACCTAGTCAAAGATCTTTTTAGTGATGGCAACCTTACTAAAGATCTTTTCTGTAATGGCATCCTAACTAAAGTAATCATTGCCATGGCACCCCTTCTTCACCACACCATCATATTGATGAAGATATATAATATATATAAGCAAATACTACAGGAAAATGAAAGGCAAATGGTCAGTACCAAGCGCTTTCTCTCGTTTATCAGGGCATCATATCGGGGCACTAAGAATTGAAATGAACAGAGAGATCCTTGCAGAAGCGACATGAAGAATAGTGGCACTATCAGACACCATATCGGGGCACTAAGAATTGAAATGAACAGAGAGATCCTTGCAGAAGCGACATGAAGAATAGTGGCACTATCAGACACCATATCGGGGCACTAAGAATTGTAATGAACAGAGAGATCCTTGCAGAAGCGACATGAAGAGTAGTGGCACTATAAGGCACCATATCGGGGCACAACGAATTGTATTGAACAGAGAGATCCTTGCAGAAGCGACATGAAGAATAGTGGCACTATCATGCACCATATCGGGGCACTAAGAATTGTATTGAACGGAGAGATCCTTGCAGAAGCGACATGAAGAATAGTGGCACTATCAGACACCATATCGGGGCACTAAGAATTGTAATGAACAGAGGGATCCTTGCAGAAGCGACATGAAGAATAGTGGCACTATCAGACACCATATCGGGGCACTAAGAATTGTAATGAACAGAGAGATCCTTGCAGAAGCGACATGAAGAGTAGTGGCACTATAAGGCACCATATCGGGGCACAACGAATTGTATTGAACAGAGAGATCCCTGCAGAAGCGACATGAAGAATAGTGGCACTATCATGCACCATATCGGGGCACTAAGAATTGTATTGAACGGAGAGATCCTTGCAGAAGCGACATGATGAATAATGGCACTCCAAGGCACCATAAATTAGCAAAAGTGGTAACACCAACTGCTGCAGCTGTCCGAGAACCTTGTGATTTATAAAAATAGCAAGTTGAAAATTACCCAGTACAATGAGGTCATTATAAATGCGACATGCAAATGAGGGGATAATTATATACAGTCGCTACTTGCTCAGTTTCAGCAACATGGTCCTATCTTTGTTTTTTTTCCTCCGCCAACAAAGTTGGAAGGAGTTTGTGGATTTGAGTCTGTTTGTCTGTATATATAAAAACTTCAGACTGTCTGTCTGTATATATGCAAACTTCAGACTGTCTGTCTGTATATATAAAAACTTCAGACTGTCTCTGTTTGTATATAGAAACTTCAGTCTGTCTGTCTGTAAATAAAAAGATTAAATAAATTTGTATGGATGAACTGAAACTAAGATTTTGAGATGGATACATAAATATATTTAACAAATTATACATATGTATACATACATACATACATACACACACACACACACACACTATATACACACACACACACACACACACACACACACATATATATATATATATATATATATATATATATATATATATATCTTAAGGAAAGGGAATGGTGGACGGTGACCTTACAAGGCCTTTCGACATCATGTCCTTTACTGAAAAAAAGAACGAGAAATCGGAAGGGCTTGGTGTTTTCTCTTTCCTACGTGAATTTTTTGTCTTTATATATATATGCGGCACATTCCATATTGTCCTGATTCAGTATATGCATATATGTATATATATATATATGTATATATATATGAATACTTATCACATCACCGTGATTCATATAAATCATTCGAGCTACAAATGTCCTTTAATATCTAACTAGCTCTACCCTTAGAACCGATATATTTTCATATATGTACCAAAGGGGAATTTTTTTAGTTGATAATAATTTCGTCCCCCTATGGGATCGAACCACCGTCCAGGGTGGGATGGGAAACGAAATCAGAACGGACAGTGACGTTATCGAGTTGGGCAACGGGACAGAGGCTATAAGTTTATATCAATTTCTGACCATTACAAATCACCGTCGGTCTCGGTGTTTTCGTAATTAGAATCGCTATGAAGCCCCCTCAACCATGTTAGCCGATTCGAACGTTTGACCAACATATCCTTATTATGAATAACTTATCACATCACCGTGATTCATATAAATCATTCGAGCTACAAATGTCCTTTAATATCTAACTAGCTCTACCTCGGAACTGATATATTTTCATGTATGAACCGAAGGGGAATTTTTAGTTAATAATAATTTCGTCCCCCCATGGATCGAACCACCGTCCAGTGGACGGGAAACGAAATCAGAACGGACAGTGACGTTATCGAGTCGGCCAACAGAGAGGCTATAAATTTATATCGATTCTGACCATTACAAATCACCGTCGATCTCGGTGTTTTCGTTATTAGAATCGATATGAAACCCCCTCAACCATGTTAGCCGATTCGAACGTTTGACCAACGTAGCCTTGTTATGAATAGTTATCATCACATCACCGTGATTGATATAAATCATTGAGCTACAAATGTCCTATAATATCTAATTCACTCTACATCGGAATTGATATATTTTCATATGTGTACCGAAGGGGAATTTTTAGTTGATAATAATTTCATCCCCCCATGGTTGAGGGGTTTCATATCGATTCTAATTACAAAAACACCGAGATCGACGGTGATTTGTAATGGTCAGAATCTATATAAACTTATAGCCTCCCTGTTGGCCGACTTGATAACGTCACTGTCCATTCTGATTTCGTTTCCCGTCCACTGGACGGTGGTTTGATACCATGGGGGGACGAAATTATTATCAACTGAAAAATCCCCTTCGGTTCATATATGAAAATATATCAATTCCGAGGTAGAGCGAATTAGATATTAAAGGACATTTGTAGCTCGAATGATATATATATATATATATATATATATATATATATATATATATATATATATATATATATATATATGTATATACTGACATACAATATACATACAAACACCTACACAAACAAACAAATGCATTCACCACCCAAGACCACACACAAACATACCACAAGCCCACTTCCGCCCCTTCCCAGAAAGAGAGAGAGAGAGAGAGAGAGAGAGACGCTAATGAGACGTCTTTCTTACATAACAACTCCACTGGAGATCATTAACCGATTAAAAAAAAAAAAAAACAAGTTATTACGGAGGCTCACATCACCAAAGCTTAACTGAGTGGATTAGGACTACCCTAATTCGAGGAGGGCAAACGTTGAGGACCACCCTCCTCCCCCCGCCGTTCTCTGTTTGTCCTGTCTCCTGAGCCCGTTGTTAGTCTGCTTGTATCTGTGCTTGAATCCTCCAATATTTGCTTTATACCGCTTGTATGCTTTCTTGCAGCCTCTGTCCCGTCTGTAGCAATACTGAGCACGATTAAATTATCTGAGGTTTGCATGGCAATGGGTCACAATCAGGGTTATTGTATGTGTAATTGTAATTCAATTGAAATGTGACTGATGACAGAATGTCATGTAGTCGTCATAGATACTTTTAATACGACCTCTGTTTTCCTGTCACTGAAGACATCTGGAAATACTTTTAATACGACCTCTGCTCATAGGTCACTTAAGACATCTGGAAATAAGTGACGAAGCCAT
>NC_087223.1:23287343-23292343 GCF_015104395.2 Macrobrachium nipponense | reverse complement strand
GGGATTAGATGGCGTTTTAGCCCTGCAATCTCCGGTGTTTTTCGGGAGATTTATGCTTCTTCATGGTTTTATCGACAGGATTTTTTTTCAAGGTTTTACTGTATATATGTATATATATACATATACATAAATATATATACTAACATATATATCATTGGAAGTAATCAACCCACAATAATGACGCGTGGAACAGAACTAAATTTAAATTTTTTACTCATCTTGGGATCGAACTCCGATCTTTCAACTGGAAGACATGGGTGCTACCAACTGAACCACACAGGCAACAAAAGAAATCAGAACCTAAGTATACCACTGTTCTCAACGTTTTTACCAGCGAGTCCCACCCACCTCCCCGACCCACCAGTGACCCAATGATATCAATTCATTCGATTTATCCCTTCTGAGTGTGGTTTAGTTGGTGGCGCCCTTGCCAGAAGTTTGCATATTTTTATATATAGATATTCATATATTTATATAATTGGATTTCCGAATGAAACCAGAAGAGATAAAGAGGAAAATGGTAGAATTTGACCCTACAGGAAGCAACAGCCACGCCCCCTTATAAGGCCCAGGAAAAACATTAATGAATTCACTCATTACTAGCCGGATATTAATTAGACATTCCTCAACATTAATTATCCTCTACCTTCCTCCTATCGCCCGGCTGTAATTAATCCCGCGATTCAATTAACTGAACAAATCCATGAATAAATCCGGACCCGATATTCTCTGTGTATATTCCATCTCCCATCGTCTCCCTTCAATACTTCTTGGAATTCCTCAGAGGGAACCGTCAATAATTTCAATATTACAATAATCTCCAGGTTTTTCCCCTCTCACGAATTTATCACCTCTTTCTTTGATGGGTCGCCCGATCAATGAGGGCATTAGAAAATTAAAATGTCGGGTGTTTAATTAATAAAGCGGAGGGCAAGACGCATTCTTCGTTCGCCAAGATCTACCCGAATGAATTTCCCGCATGGTGGCCAAAGACAGGTTCTCCAGATTCCTGGTTTGAATGGAAACAAGTTTTATTGTTCAAGAACACAAGCCACATTAAGTGTGAAAAAGCACTGGAACATTTTTTAATACAAAATCATTTTAAAATTCGCATACAGATATAAAAATGAATTCACTCTTGACCAAAAGGCTACTTGGCAACTATACCCCATAAGGGGGCGTGGCTTGTGTCGCTGCTCTGAATAAACTGACTGCAAGGGAATGAAAACAAGTGTTTATGGTTAAGGAAAACAAGCCAGATTAACTGAGAAAAGGTACCGGAACCTTTCTTTATGACTATATCAGTTTAGAATTCATATACAGATATAAAAAAAATTCACTATTGACCAAAAGGCTACTTGGCAACTGTCCCCCAAAAGGGGGCGTGGCTTGTGTCGCAGCTCTGAATAAATTGTCTGCAAGGGAAATTTGTCTTGTAGGGACCCACTATACATCAACCTGGTAGAAGGGGCAGAGTTTTATTAAAAAAATGACCGTTGCTCTCTCTCGGGGGAAAGGTGTCAAGGTTGAAGATATGAAGAATTTGACCCTTTTTTTGGCATTTGGATTTTCAAGTTCTTTTTATTTTTTGCACTGTTATAATAGCTTGTTAGTTGTTTCCAATGTCATAGCTATAGAGAGAGAGAGAGAGAGAGAGAGAGAGAGAGAGAGAGAGAGAGAGAGAGATTTGACCTACATTCCCAAATAAAACAAGAAAAAGTTGAAACAAACCCCAGACTACAGGCCATCTCTCAGTGGGAATTGGGGAATCCATGGAACCAATTTACCTTTATTTAGTGTTTATTTGTCTTTCCATCCATTTGCTCTTTATCTTATATAATAATAATAATAATAATAATAATAATAATAATAATAATAATAATAATAATAATAATAATAATAATAATAATAATAATAAGATGATACTAATAATAATAATAATAATAAAAAGACTTTGTCAGATTTAAATGGACAACATTTCCTGTCCTTTTTCATGTGGACGGGTACTATACTGGTTGCTTTAATATCTCCGTTCTAAGAGTTGACGAACTCAAGACGGTCTCAAGCCCAGATGTCAAGTGATTTTAAACAAAGACCAAGCGCTGCTACACACAATAAGACCAACTGAAACAAACAAGGACGAATCCAAGTTCTTTTCATAGTTTGTGCATCCTGCCCAGAGGTTCAAATGAACAGGGGGAGAAAATCCATTAGTTGGTAAGTCTATATTAAACTCCTCATTCTAAATGGTGAAGTAAACATTTGGTACTGCAGCGTCTTGGATGAATGAATGGAGTCTCTTGACTACTTCAAGGTGAGGTCCTTTAGCCTCTGAATGCTTCAAGGTGAGGTCCTATAGCCCCTGACTTCTTCAAGGTGAGGTCCTTTAGCCTCTGACTTCTTCAAGGTGAGGTCCTATAGCCTCTGATTACTTCAAGGTGAGGTCCTTTAGCCTCTGATTACTTCAAGGTGAGGTCCTATAGCATCTGACAACTTCAAGGTGAGGTCTAGGAGAGGTCCTTTAACGTCTTACTACTTCAAGGAGAGGTCCTATAGCCTCAGAGTGCTTCAAGGAGAGGTCCTATAGCCTCAGAGTGTGCTTCAAGGAGAGGTCCTATAGCCTCAGAGTGCTTCAAGGAGAGGTCCTATAGCCTCAGAGTGCTTCAAGGAGAGGTCCTTTAGCCTCTAACTACTTCAAGAGTAGGGGTCATGTAGGCATCCACCTATCTTCAAGAGAGGGTCCTGTAGCCTCTAACTACTTCAAGAGAGGGTCCTGTAGCCTCTAACTACTTCAAGAGAGGGTCCTGTAGCCTGAGACTTCACAGAAGCCGGATACATCAGCATCGATAAGACTGAGCCATTGGCAGCCATTTTCCGTTTTAATAACGCCAAGACCTCATCGGCTTTTCCTTTGATGTCGAATATCATCAATAATAAAGGCCCGTCATTAATCTTCTGGGTCGCCACCCCCCAACCCCCAAAAACACCTCCCCCCGACCCTATTCTTCTCCGTTTATCGTTGGTCGTTGGTTTATCATATCTTTTCATTCCCCCACTTCGTCGTCGTCGTCGTCAGGTTCTCCCTGCGTTATCGAGTTTTGTCTTTGATTTCATCTATCTTTTCTCTCTCTCTCTCTCTCTCTCTCTCTCTGTTATCTCCGTGCTTTACTTTACTTTTCTCTCCTCGATCTTTCATTATCTCTCGTTTTAAAAAAAAAGTTTATCCACCTTTCCTTCATTTTCTCTCTCTCTCTCTCTCTCTCTCTCTCTCTCTCTCCTTGCTTTACTTTACTTTTCCCTTATTCTCTCGTCTTTTGATTGATCCCCGACCAACGCATCTTCTCGAGTTTCCATTCATTCACTCTCTCTTCCATTCCCACCTTCTGTCTCAATCTCAAACAACAGCGTCCCTACCACTTTTTTTTATTATTATTATCCAATCTCTCCTCCTTTTATCCCTTATCCTTCTTCTTCTCTCTCCTTCTTCTTCCTCCTCGGACCTCCATCATATCACCAGTATCCCTACCACTTTTTTTTACTATTATCATCCAAACTCTCCTCCTTTTATCCCTTATCCTCCTTCTTCTTCTTCTTCTTCCCTCTCCTTCTTCTTCCTCCTCGGACCTCCATCATCATTCTCCTCGAGAGAGAATTTTCCCGGCCGATGCATCTGCAGGCAGACGGGGGCGGTGGGGGGGGGGGGGCGGAGTAGTGGACCACCCCCAAAATTGAATCACCTCGCTCGGCCCCTCGACATTAATTTTTCGACGGATACAACGAAGGAGGAAGTTGTTGGTGTTTTCTCCGTGCTGGACTTTGGAGGCGGTTTGGGTGTTGTTTTTTCCTTTTTTTCCCTTTTTTTTTATGTTGCATGCTGTTTTATTTCTTTTTATGTTGGATACTGTTGTTTTATCATGTTGGATGCTGTAGTTTCTTTACGTAGGATGCAGTTGTTTTCTATTTTCTTATGTTGGATGTTGTTTTTTGTTGTTGTATTTATGTTGATGCTGTTGTTTTTTATGTTGGATGTTGTTGTTTTGTTTTATGTTGGATGCTGTTGTTTTCTGTTGTTTTTCTGATGTTGGATGGTTTTTTATGTTGTTTTTTCTATGTTGGATGCAGTTGTGTTTTATGTTGGATGCTATTGCTTTCTGTTGTTTTTCTTATGTTGGATGTTGTTTTTTTCATGTTGGATGCTGTTGTTTTCTGTTGTTTTTCTTATGTTGGATGTTTTTTTTCATGTTGGATGCTGTTGTTTTTCTTATGTTGGATGTTGTTTTTTCTATGTTGGATGCAGTTGGGTTTTATGTTGGATGCTATTGCTTTCTGTTGTTTTTCTTACGTTGGATGTTTTTTTTATGTTGGATGCTGTTGTTTTTCTTATGTTGGATGTTGTTGTTTTGTTATGTTGGATTCTGTTGTATTTCTTATGTTGGATGCTGTAGTTTCTTTATGTTGGATACAGTTGTTTTCTGTTGCTTTTCTTATGTTGGATGTTTTTTTTTATGTTAGATGCTGTTGTTTTCTGTTGTTTTTCTTATGTTGGATGTTGTTTTTTCTATGTTGGATGCTGTAGTTTCTTTATGTTGGACGCTGTTGTTTTCTGTTTTTTTTCTTACGTTGGATGCTGTTTCTTTAATGTTGGATGCTGTCGTTTTTATACCAGATGCTGTTTTGTTGTTGTTTCTTAGGTTGGATGCTTTTTCTTTATGTTGTTCTTATCTTGGATGCTGTTGTCTTAGTAGGTTGTTTTTCAAAGTTGTATTTGACTGGTGTTGTTGTTAAAATGATTATTATAACTGTTATGATGCCTGTTAACCTATTATTATTATTATTATTATTATTATTATTATTATTATTATTATTATTATTATTTCTTAAAACCAGAGGCCGGTGGCACTGGCCACCTACTAATACCATCATCTAGCCCAGGCCAACCACGAGAAAAAATCAATTAAGGAGGATATATAAGACTGACCTCCTTCCGCCCCTTCAAGGAA
>NC_087223.1:23254843-23284843 GCF_015104395.2 Macrobrachium nipponense | reverse complement strand
GAGGGCCAGTATAAGCTGGGACCCATGAGGTCATTCAGCGCTGAAACGGAAACTGACAGTGAAAGGGTCTGAAAGGTGCAACAAGGAGGAAAACCTCAAAGCAGAGAAAGAATATAAAAGGAGGTACAGTAAAAAGACCCTTTAAGTTACGCATTTTTCCCGCCCGACCTCAGATCTTCAAAACCACCGAGGCTAGAGGGCTGCAAATTGGTACGTTGGTTATCCACCCTCCAGTCATCAAACGTACCAAGTTGCAGCCCTCTAGCCTCAGTAATTCTTTTTTTATTCTATTGAAATTTGAAGGAAATGAATCAACAAGAATGCGGGATATCGTCTGCATAAATACAAGAATGTATGTATATACATGATACACTTTGCACCAAATCTTACATACAAGCTATAGTAACACTCCTTCCCCGTCGTCTGTCACTCGAGAGAGAGAGAGAGAGAGAGAGAGAGAGAGAGAGAGAGAGAGAGAGAGAGAGATCATTATTTTCATCCTAGCAGGAGGAGAGACATAGACCAACACCAGCCATAATGCGGCAAGAAGGAGCTTGCTGGATTCATTCTGGGGGAAAAAAAAAAATAAATATTCGACTGTGACACAAAGGGAGTCCTCTCAAAAAATATCATTATGGTATGTATATGTCTCTCTCTCTCTCTCTCTATCTCTCTCTCTCTCTCAGATTTTTTAGATTTTTTGGTTCGTTATAAAAAGCATCTCAAGGAATTCAATGGGATGTGTACATTATGTGGCTTTTGTTGCCGTGACTGGATGTGTGCGTGTTTGCTTGTATTCATACATACTTACGACACATATACACATGCATAATGTAAATATATCCAAGAATGGGCACTGCTTAGCCGATCGCTTTCATACCAATAATAGGCACTGCCTAACCAATCGAATTCGTACCCAGAATGGGCACTGTTTACCCAATCACGTTCACACCCGGAATGGGGGCCGCTGCTTAACCAATCGCTTTCATACCCAGATGGGGGGCACTGCTTAACCAATCGCTCTCATACCAATAATGGGCACTACTTAACTAATCGCTTTCATACCAAGAATGGGCACTGCTTACCCAGTCACGTTCATACCAATGATGGACACTGTTTAACCAATTGTATTCGTACCCAGAATGGGCATCGCTTAAACCAATCGTTTTCATACAAAGAATGGGCACTGCTTAACCAATCGTATTCATACCAAGAATGGGCATCGCTTAAACCAATCGTATTCGTACTACGAATGGACACTGCTTAGCCAATCGCTGTCATACCCAGAATGGGCATCGCTTAAACCAATCGTATTCGTACTACGAATGGACAATGCTTAGCCAATCGCTGTCATACCCAGAATGGGCATCGCTCAAACTAATCGCAACTGGCTACCCACGGTCAAAAGGGACTAACTCAACCAGTCTTAACCTCGCACAAAGATATGGGCATCTCTCGACCAATCATAACTGCCGATAACGATGCCAAAACGACTCAACCAATGGCATTCTAGACGGAGCTGACGACGCTCTCTCTCTCTCTCTCTCTCTCTCTCTCTCTCTCTCTCTCTCTCTCGCTTCAAGGGGATGGAAGATGACGAAGACTTGTGCAAGCAACCAACGCTTCGTCAGTATGGCATTGTTTACCTTCTCGGAATGCAGTTTATATTATTATTATTTATTATTATCTTTATTATTATTATTATTATTATTATTATTATTATTATTATTATTCATCAAACAAGAAAAATGCATCAGAATATTATTAAAAGGACACAAACCACGAGAGAGAAATAGCTGTTTTAAAGAAATATTCTAGACAAAACGGGACAATCACGACCATTATACATACTAATAGCAAATTAGCGGGGCGGGGGATGTGGGGGTTAGGATGAAACCCCATCATAAACCATCTTAGGGGTCCCCACTATAACCCTGCCGAGTTTCATGCCCATCGGACAAGCTAGTTTGGACGTGGTTGAATGACAGTGGACGGACAAAGACATTACGCCCGTTATAGTAAGATGATATATAGTATATATAGACACACACACACACACACACATACACACGAATACCGATCACCCGTCCAACAGAAAGACAGACGCACCTCCCCGAGCTCATGAACCGTGAATAAAAGAAAAGATAAAAAAAAGTTGTCTTTTATCGGCACTGAGGAGACTACTGATAAATAAACACATAAACACAGTAATTCTGCAGCCATTACGAGGGATGGGAGGGGGGTGGGGGGGGGGGGGGGGGGTTGCCACCGCCACAGGCACTTGGACCACTAGGAAAACAGGCACCTTATGGCCCACCCTCTCTCTCTCTCTCTCTCTCTCTCTCCCCCCCCCTCCTTCTCTCTCTCTCTCTCTATATTAATCATTATATATATATATATATACATATATATATATGTGTGTGTGTGTGTGTGTGTCTGTGTGTGTGACGTACACCAAGGCCATACAAAAAGGAATTCAATTCCATCTTATGCATAAACAAATTTAATATTCCAGATTCTGCTTACGTGTAATCTCCCCCGATCTGTCTGTCTGTCTGTGTCTGTCTGCTTGATGACAAGTTATTCTATCTGGATCAAATGTAGGAAATCAAATGACGACAATCTCCCGCAGGCGCCTATCCCCCCCCACCCCCACAGCCCCCTCCCCGGGTCTCCCTACCGTCCCTAGGGCGCAATCACAATCCAGAATTACCAAAGGGAAAGAAAGAAGTTGAAGACGAAGAAGACAAAGAAGAAGAAGACAAAGAAGAAGAAGAAGACAATGGTTACTCAGGGCGGATGCTATAAAATCTAGGGTCAGATATCGCATTGTTTCGCCAACGAAAATTAAAATAAATTTAAAAATACGCTATAATTTTATTAGAAATAAGTGTCGTGTATTGTTTAACATGCACAACATTTATATTTTACATTTTAATTCTCATAAATAAATCATAAATACCATATCCTCAAATTCCTGTATCTTTAACTCAAAGCGAAACACCTTTTTCAGACCTTTTCAGGCTTATCCATCGGGCTTTCCTACCTATCCACCCAACAAGAACAACAGCAACAACAACAGCCAAGTAGCTTATAGGCTTACTCCCCGAGTAAGTGGAAAACGAACTCATTGGAGTCCATGAGAAACGTCAGTGACGTCATTGTCTCAAGCAAAGACCAGGATGCACAAAAAAGGAGTGGCACTTTCAGGAGAGGACATCCGAACCAGTAGCTGTCGAGGGAACCATGATATTGACACCAGAAAGAACCTGGTAAGTGGCCCCCCAACCAGAGGGTATAGGTACACGTCCACTGGCGCCCAAGTCCCACTCCAGAAGCGAGAAATGAACCGAGAGACCTTCCTTCCTTAATTGCCAAGTGGCCAAAGTACATACTTGGGCCAGCCCCAGTCCCACCGCCGGAGGGTATAAACGTCTACTGGCCCGAGTGACACTCCAGAACTCAGAAATGAACCTAGAGACTTTCCTTCCTTAATTGCCAAGCGGTGGAAGTGCATCCTTGAAGAACAGCAGCTAGGAGCAAAACGCAAAAGAGAAAACTAATTTCAAAATTGCAAAAATTTAAAATAGAATGAAAAATAGAAGGAAATATAGATGTATAAAGCAAAATTATAACAGATCACAGGACAGGGGAAAATACGACAGACATTTTTGCGAGAGTTTCTTCACAAAACAGAGCAAATAATGCGATGAAATTCAAGAGGAAAAATAGGAGAATAAAGCTAAACTATAACAGATCACAGGCCAGGGAAAAATACGACAGACATTTTGCAAGAGTGTCTTCACAAAACAGAGCAAATAATGCGATGAAATTCTAAATAGGACTCTGTAAATAGGAAGGTTCACTCGCCATGAAATAGCCTGTGCAGATAAGACAAGAGATTCCGTGAGGATTATCATCTTTTTTATATAAAGACAAAATCCATGAGGGGGAAAGTACACGCTGAGAGGTGACCTTCCGATTCTCGTCCTTTACTGCTTAGTAAAGGACAAGAGTCGAAAGGCCTAGCTAATAGTGGTTACTCCATTGGTTCACTTTCCTTCGTGGATTCTGCCTTATTATATATACATAATCCATATATATATATATATATAATATATATATATATATATATATATATATATAACTTGGAAAGGAGAGAGAGAGAGAGAGAGAGAGAGAGAGAGAGAGAGAGAGAGAGAGAGAATATTCTCCTGGGAACATCTACATGAATTATTTCCCTCCATCTTCCGTTTCAACGTCTCACTGACCTTCATTTTTTTGGCCTCGAAAATAAGAAATAAACAAACAAAAATAAAAATACATATAAAAAAGCAGTTCATTTACGACGGAGAACGGGGAGGGGGGACTCTCACTTCTTTTAATTAGGAGTTGGGGTGCTTGTCTTCGATTCTACTTGGTACGTTGGTCCTGTACACTCCAGTCATCCAACGTACCAAACTGCAGCCCTCTATAGCCTCCTCCTCGGTAGTTTGTAACTGATTTCAGGAATTCAATCGTAAAATGGGGAAACGAAAGCGTAAAAGATTCCCTTCTTGAGAGCACAGGGAAATATAAAAAAAGTATTCGGGTGTTTTCTCTTTATCAAATATTAAGATCAATTCCTGAGTCCCATTTCCTCTCGGAGCAGACAGTTTCAAATGTGGAGTGACGTTTCCGATGAGATTTTATTTTTCTCTCTCTCTCTCTCTCTCTCCTCTCTCTCTCTCTCTCTCTCTCTCTCTCCAAATATAAAGGTAAAAAGGTAAAAGAAAATCACTTTCTCTCCCGGAGAAAGCGCTACGTAATATTGGCTCCCTTGTAGGAGGAGAACGGTATTTCTCGTAGGGCCCCTGCCCCTTCCCATCAGCCCCCCCCCTAATAAAAAAACAATTACCTCCTGGGGAAAATCCGTCCCCATCCGCCCCCCTCCCCCCAAAAAAGGAAACTTTACCTCCAGGAGAAAGGCATTTCGAAAGTTGCTTTCAGCAGAGGCGAGAGTCTGGCCAACTCCGAAATATTGAAAGTTATAACGACTTGCCGCGTGATAATCCAGGACAGTCTTCGAGTACTTGACTTCCAGAGAGAGAGAGAGAGAGAGAGAGAGAGAGAGAGAAGGAGGTGACTGGGGAAAGTTCGGCTTATTGGTGCCCCCCCCACCCCCCAAACAACCCTCCGAAGTGCGAAAAAGGGGAAGTCAAGTGGCTGTTGGCTGCTTTCCTCAATTTGTTTTTGAAGGCCTTTGCCCCTGTGAAGTTTAGGTTTTTATTTTAGGATTATTTTTTTCGTTTGTGGGTAGATGGACTTTTTTGTTGTTTTTCTCTTTTTCTCTCAAAACGCTCTACTCTCTCTCTCTCTCTCTCCACAGATAAAGGCCTCATACCAGCACGAGCTCCTGTTCCTGGAGGAGCATCCAGTGAGTCCTACAGATGAGAGATCTCGCATCAGCATCACCAGGGCATAAGCATCCTGAAAAGAAGCTCTCTCTTTTTTTTTTTTTTCATTCAAGTGCCTGTCCTGATCTTCCTCCTCGTAATGGTCCTTCTTCTTTCTCCTACTCCTCCTCCTCCTCTCTATCCTCTCATGTTTATTTTCGCTTGCAATAAACCACCTCTTCCTTCATCTGCATCCTCAACTCCCATCTCATCTCATCTCTCCCCCCTCGTTGCAGTTCACCCTCCCTCCCCTCTTTCTCCACCACTCACGAGTTAACCCTTACCCCTCCCCCAACCCCACGCCCCCACCACGACGAACGTTACAGTCCCGTCTCTTATTCCGCACACGCCTGCCCACCCTTTACAGCCATCACGATTTATGCGCTCCACACGTCAGGTAAAAAACTAGTAAAAAAGGTGGGGGGGGGTAGGGGGGGGCGCAGGGAGGGAGCGACCCCCCATCCCGCCCCCGCCCCCTACCTTCCCCCTAAGCCGCTCCTGTTGCAACGTCTCCCACAGGGGGCATGTCGAGTCCTTCACCCGGAGGGTGCTGTAAACTCTTCCCAAGGTGTCTTTCTTCCCCTGGGGTTAATTCAACCCCTTCCCACGACGTCTTTCGTCTGTCTTCCCGTAAAAGGGGGACCTTTGCCCTCCCCCCAAAACCCACCCACACACACACACACACACACACACACGTGGGTGTCTTGAAGTCTCCCCAGTAGCCGTCTTAAGTCTCCAAAATTGGCATCTTAAGTTTTCTGACCTAGGTACTCGAAGTCTCCCCCCGCCCTCCTACCCCGGGGGGTGATTCTGGAGTCTCAAGACTCATGAAGTCTCCCTGGAGTATTCTGAATCTTCCTAAGGGCATTTCAAGTCCCTCCCCCAAAGGCTAAGTCTGAGGTCATGCCCAAAGGGTATTACCTTAAAGTCTCCGCTGAGGACATCTCAATAGACCTTTCTTGTCACCACCATAGGGGCTATTGGGGTAGGTGATGGCTTTATTTGTAAGTGATTCGTTTGTAGGGGCATCGTGCCCCAGTGCTGTGATACCCTCTCTGGTCTCTGTTGCCCATATGTGCCCCTAAACTCCAAAGGCCAAAGGCCCCTTTGTGACTCATGCCTCAAGAAAGAGAAAGAATAAGGAATGAAAAACCGTCAGGAATATGAAACACGAAGAATAATGGACCTTGAAAGGAAAAACAAAAACAGGACGAGAATTCTAAAGTACAAATCGTCTGAGGCCCATGTTTGCAAATCCACGATAATCAGTGAGAACCGGCTTCTTTCCACTTCAGTTCATGATATTTTTTTTCCATCTTGTCGTTAATTTCCGAGGAAGGAAAATCCCCCACCCACCAAGAGAGAGAGAGAGAGAGAGAGAGAGAGAGAGAGAGAGAGAGAGAGAGGCAATCTTCGAAGAGTTACAATACGCACTCTTGTCTGACATCAAGGGAATCCCTCCTCGCCCACCCACTGAAAGGAACGTCCAAGAGAGAGAGAGAGAGAGAGAGAGAGAGAGAGAGAGAGAGAGAGAGAGAGAGAGAACCGAGCAGGGGGTGATATCGACACACTGCTGTCACGTAAAAGGGGAAAGAAATATATATATATATAAAAATAGGACTTTCCATCATTTCTTTCCATCTTCTCCTTTTCAGGGGACCAAAAAAAAAAAAAAAAATTACTTTCCGATGAAATGGAAAGAAACCCTTTTATCTATTTTTCCTTTCCTATTGGCCACGACGAGGCCGTGGAGGGTATGGGGGGGTGGGGGTGGGGGGGGGGAGATGTAGGAAGTTGAGGGGCCGTGATAAACGGCGGGGGGGGGGGGGAGAGACAGAGAATCTGGGGCAGTTCCGTTTAATCATTATATATATATTATATAATATATATAATATATTATATGGGGCTAATATATATATATATTATATCATAACTTATATATTATAAATATATATATATATATTATATATATATATATATAATATATATATATATATATATATAGATATATATCTAATATTAATATATATATATATATATATATATATATATATATATAGATATATATATATACTATAATATTTATATAATATATAGATTATTATAATTATAATTTATATATATATATATAATATAGGTATATAGATATATATATATATATATATATATATATATATATATAGCCCTGATGATGGGATAATAGGTTCCTGAAACGTCGGTACAAATGAACAACAAACAAATGATTTATGGCATTTTTAAAAAAGTAATTTTGCTTAAAAACACCGGAAAAAAAATTAACGTTAACGAAGAAAATGTGTATGAATCGCATAACGAACCACATGTTCGCGTCCAAAGATCTTGAGGTTTTATTGGCGGAGGATTCTTGAACCTACTGTATATATATATATATATATATATATATATATATATATATATATATATATATATACAGTAGGTTCAAGAAACCTCCGCCAATAAAACCTCAAGATCTTTGGACGCGAACATGTGGTTCAGTATGCGATTTATACACATTTTCTTCGTTAACATTTCCGGTTCGAGCAAAATTAATTAAAAAAAAAAAAACGACAGCAAGAAGTGCATAAATCATCTGTTGTTCATTTGTACCGACGTTTCAGGAACCTATTATCCCATCATCAGGGGCTATTTTACGTAACCCTGACGACGACTCGAGTGGATTCCGAAATGCTGGAAGGGTTAAAAATACACAAGAAGGATGATTTCCAGTTCTCTCGACGTCTAATCACCCGTTCTCGTTAAGACTGAAGAGTCATTGGCCTTCAATATAGAGAGAGAGAGAGAGAGAGAGAGAGAGTGAGAGAGAGAGAGGTGGGGGTCGGTTCTAAATATCGACATAGTTGCTGTATCAGCATGTTTGTGGTGGGAAAGAGAGAATATAGATATGGACATTGCTTTGCTTCGGTCAGCTTTTTCTCTGTGAGAGAGAGAGAGAGAGAGAGAGAGAGAGAGAGAGAGAGAGATTCATATCGTCCATAACATTCAACTAATCCCACTTGAAGACTCGAGTCAACAACCTCTTGAAGTGTTATAGACTCGACGCTTTTCCTGCCTCACTATAACCCATTACCCTTTCAACCCAACACCTAAGGTCAGTTGCAAGTCTCTCAGCGCCGATTGGTGATACGACCGGCCTTCGTTGGCGGTCACCATCCCACACACTGATCATGCCAAATGATCCTTGAAGTTTCCAACCCATGTGCTGACTAATGCCATCGTTACATCGTCATATAGAGGTAAAAGCTCTATATGACGATGAGAGGAGAGAGAGAGAGAGAGAGAGAGAGAGAGAGAGAGAGAGAGAGAGCAGTTTCAGCATAGGATTCCCCCGAGAGGCGAAAGAGGGAGATGGTCATTCCTTGAATTTATATTCAGTCTCGTGGTGATCCCTTCAAAAGTTTTGAAAATATGAGAGAGAGAGAGAGAGAGAGAGAGAGAGAGAGAGAGAGAGAGAGAGAGAGATCAGAGGCATTCATGAGACAGGAAAAAAGTTAACTGAGATGCTATAGAGAGAGAGAGAGAGAGAGAGAGAGAGAGAGAGCAGCCATCTATTGAACCGAGGATAAAGTATTGACCAGAGCTATTTGTCTATATATGGCCACCAGAACCTCTCCAAGCCTGGCATAAGATATCAGCTTTTCAGAATAGCCCGCCTCCTTTTTACTTTTTTTTTTTTTATCTTATTCTTAGTCGTTCTGCCCCATCTTTATTATTTTTTTCATTCACTCGCCCACCCGAAGGAGAGGGGGCTCGAATGTAAGTGCATCTGCTCTGGGGAGGTAGGTTGGGGGGGGGGGGGGGGGGGGGGGGGGGCGGGGGGGGGGGGGGTGGGGGGGGGGGGGGCGTGTACCAGAAAGTAGGTTGTGGCCAGCTGAAAGTATGTGAGCTGTGAGGTGCTTTTTTCTCTGTGAAAAAAAAAACAAAAAATGCCTTCCTAATATATTGGGAGGGTCATCTCTTTTATTTAGTCATCTTTTAACTTAGCTGTATATTTCAATCTTCTAAGAATGATTCCCAGGATTAAAGAGTAACACTCCTCTATTTTTATTATTTTAATTATTATTATTATTATTATTATTATTATTATTATTATTATTATTATTATTATTATTATTATTATTCAGGAGATGAAATCTATTCATGTGGAACATGCCAACCAAAGGGGCCATTGACTGGAAATTCTTCAATCTTCCAAAGAATATTTTAAGGTGTTCATTAGGAAGAAGTAAGACGAGGTAAAGGGAAATACAGAAAGAAGAGACCCCACTAATTTAAAAAAAAATAACTTAAATATATATAAATGTATCAAAATGCAAAGAGAATAGTATTAGGGAATTAAAAACTTACTTTGGGCCCTGAATAATTTCTCCAAGGCAATGAATAATTCCCAAGTGAAGTAGGAATTATAATTCCAAATGGGCTAGGAATAATTCCTAATGGGTAAGGATTAATTCCAAATGGGCAACAAGAAATAATTCCCAAGTGAAGTAGGAATTATAATTCCAAATGGGCAAGGAATAATCATTCCTACTGGGTAAGGATTAATTCCAAATGGGCAAGGATTAATAATTCCAAATGGACAAGAAATAATTCCCAAGTGAAGTAGGAATTATAATTCCAAATGGGCAAGGAATAATCATTCCTACTGGGTAAGGATTAATCCAATGTGCAACGGATTAATAATTCCAAATGGTCCAAGAAATAATTCCCAAGTGAGGTCAGAAGTTATAATTCCAAATGGGCAAGGGAAATAAATTTCAAGGAATTCCAATCATTCCTATGGGTAAGGATAATCTTCCAAATGGCAAGGCAAATTTTATAACTCCAAGTGGACAAGGAATCATTCCAGAACCATTCCAAACAGACAAGGAATCACAGCACTCATGGACAATGAATTGTAATTCCCCCCAGATCCGAAATAATTCTCCACTGATTGGGAGTAATTCCCATACGATTCATTTCCCAAAGAGGTGTGAATAATTTCCACTGGACTATAAATAATACCTTCCTGCGGTCTAGGAATAATTCCCAGTGAGCCTGAATAATTCCAAAACGAAACGGGCCCAATAATTCCTCCACGGCCTGGGGAAAAAATTCCACCAAGTTCCTCGGTTAAAAATATCCTAAAAGCGAATACGAAAAATGCTGACTAAGAGATTTGCAAGCACAAAGTTTCTCTCTCTCTCTCTCTCTCTCTCTCTTGCATCCTCTTTTCCCAGGGTATCAGTTTCACCAGAATGGTAACACAAGTTGGAATGAGAATATAATGAATGATTCGCCATTAGGTATTCTTTGTTTACAAAACTGATTATTTTCGAGAGAGAGAGAGAGAGAGAGAGAGAGAGAGAGAGAGAGAGACTCATTTCCTAAGCACTATATATCTTACATAAACTTGGCCCGGCTACTAGCAAGATGGCTCTAACCAAGTAAGTAGGAAGGGAAGCAATTCATCTTAATTAGCAGATATGACCAACCTGTTCTTAAATTTGACTCCCAGGACTTGACCTCCGTAAGTATTATTATCACTAATTATAGGTTGGGGTTAAGTATGACCGCCCATCTGTCTTCATTGCTGGTTGAAATACCACCCCATTTTTCAGCAAGGCATTGGGCATAAAGGTATCGAACGTAGGGATATTCTTCTCGTTCTGTTACATGTTTGGAAGAAGAAGACTATCTCTCTCTCTCCTTTGCTTACAAGTCTGGAATATACATCTCTCCTTCCCTTACAGGTCTGGAAAGAAGAACTAGATTCTCTCTTCTTTGCACAAGGCGGAAAATTATCTCCTTCTTACGGTCTGGAAAGAAGACTAGATCTCTCCTCTCTCTCTTTTGCTTACAAGTCTGGAATAGACCTCTCTCCTTTCTTACAGGTCTGGAAAGAAGAGGAATAGACCTCCTTCTTTACTTACAGGTCTGGAAAGAAGATTAGACCTCCCACCTTTCGTTAAAGGTCTGGAAAGAAGAGACCTCTGTCCTTTGGTTACAGGCCTGGAAAGAAGAGGAAAAGAACTCCCTCCTTTCCTTGCAGACCTGGAGAGAGGAGAAGAGACGTTTCTCCTGCGGTTACAGGCCTGGAAAGTAGAAGAATACACCTCCCACCTTTCCTTGCAGGTCTGGAAAGAAGAGGAACAGACCTCCTTTCTTTGCTTACAGGTCTGGAAAGAAGAAGGAATAGACCTCCTTCCTTTACTTACAAGTCTGGAACAGACGTCTCTCCTTGACTCACTGGTCTGGAAATGTATGGAATAGACCTCTGGCCGGGTGTTTAATGACTGTGCAAAGTATACATACTTCATTATATGTATATGTGCAAGAGAGTTAAGTGAATGAATTTCCAGTGACGTAAACAAATCCTCCCCAAACCTTCGAGCGAGTAATACCATCGCTGAGAAGCGCATGCGCAAGTCTTCACAAACAATGATTAGTGTGCAAACATAACTAACAATATCAAGCACGCAAGTTGCCCCGCCCCCATTACCTGTTTTAATTAAGACTGATCATTCTAATTGTTCATCGTATGAGGGGTACGGAAACTAGAAGCTGAATTAATGTTCGTGTAAGCTCAAGTTTCGTGCATCCGTAATTAATATCGCGCATGCATCAGATGGATGGGGACGGAGAGTTGGGTTACTGGCCTCAACGCACAAGAAACGGGAAAAACTAACGTTTCGCTTTCGGGTCTTGCATCGTCAGGATTCTTGGGAAATCGGACGCACTGTTGATGCGTAGGTTTCCAGGGCATGATCAGATTTATTTACTGGCTGTAGCTATAGCAACCCTCTATTTTAAATTTAATATAAAGAAAGGGGGTTATGTCTATGTGCCCAGACAAAATGTTGCTCAAATAAACTGATAGAGGGTACCTGTCGAGAAGCCGAGTTACAAGGAGTTGCAAGGATTAGGCTGTCTCGGATGGACTTGTTAGTCCATCCGAGGAGACATCGTGTGCTCACTTATCTGTAGGAGCAGGTTTTACTGTGCATTCACAGTGTCCTAATGATTTTGTCTAGCTTTCTTTTAAACTCTTCCACATTGTTGCTGTTTACAACTTCTGGTGGCAGTTTATTCCATGTCTCACATTATCTTGTATGTAAAGAAGTTCCCACAGTGGGATATGTTGTATCTCTTCAGTTCTAGTTCAGAGACAAGCGGTGATTATCAGAAGCTTCTCAGATACCACTCTTGTATTTATTTTACTGTGATGTTATTCTAATTATCTCCATCAGTCTATTTCTGATTTGTATGTTTGTTTGATGGTGGGGCTGAGCAAAAGGTTATGTGCAAACGCTCACGAAATGTGGACCACAAGCAGGCCTTACAATTGGTAAGAGATTAGATTGTCTGAGAGATAGGATTTACATCTGGTGACCAACATTATTCACCACTCCTACAAAGGAGTCTGGATGATGATGGGTGAGACTCCTCATAACCTGTATGAAACATCGTTCGAATCCTAAAAGCATGGGGGGGAGGCAGGCGCCTTCCTTCCTTCCTTCCGAACCGTTCGAGACACCGCCATTTCCACTATTCAAATTACGCCCACAATCCAGGAGCCGTCAACTCCCAGGGGAACAGTCCTCCGGAATATGTGGAATCGTGGGAATATGTGGAATCGTGTGGAAAGGGGAAAAGGCAGAGAAATTCCTGAAAATCTCTGCCTCGATTCCTCCTCACAAGGATCCTTCTTTCCTGTCTCTCAGCCTGGGGCAAATCCTGGCAAATCCTCTGGGAGCAGGATCCTGTCTCCCCTTCCCTTCTCAGGACTGCAAATCCTCTTCAAGATTCCTTTCGTGCTGTCCCTATATCTTAGGGCGCCTTCTGACGCAAGGACTCGCCTTGCATACACACGAAGGATGTTATTTATGCGGAAGCATCCTGAAGGATTCTTCGCGTCTACAGCTGCATATTAAATTTTCGCTTGTTCGGGGAGTAAGCCTACAAACTACTTTGTTCTTGTTGTTGTTGCTGTTGTTTGGGGTTAGGAACGGTTTATGGAAGAACCTAAAAAGGTCTGAAAAAGGTGTTTTTCATTGACTTAAAGATACAGGAATTTTAGGATTGGATTTTTATGATTTATGTATTAGAATGAAAATGTACAAAAATAAATAATGTGGATGTTAAACAGTACAGAACAATTATATTTCTAATAAAATGCAGCGTATTTATTTTAATTCCCATTGGTAAAACAATGCTCTAGTATTATAGCGCGCCCTGAGTAAGCTGGAGGTCTGATTACGCCTTGTTCTCGGGTGTGGAACATCAGTGGAGCATGGGATTCCCCCCAAATATATTCACGCTCACATACTCCAGTGTCTGGATGGGTGACCCAAGCAATCTCTTTATGCCAGGTCAATAGATGGATGGGTGACCAGTACTGAAAACCAGACTTTTATGGTACATGAGTACCTGTCAAATATCAATGCTTAGAATCTTGCAGCAGACATTGAGAGCCTGAACAAGCGGCAATGAGTTGCTGCAATGTGGTACGAGTGAGTAAGGTGTTGCTGAGAGTAAATCTCAGATATATGTATATGTGTGTGTATGTGTGTGTGTGTGTGTGTGTGTGTGTACCTGAAGACAACAACTCGTAAATATAAATGATATAAAAGCAAAAAAAAATAAACGTCAATGAAAAAAATAAAATATCAAAATACGAAAATCTGAAATACGAGATAACCCATCACACAAGAACACCACCAACACGACACACGACGGTTGGAGCGCGCGAGCACGCGCAGGGACGTGCGGACGTTCGACGCAAATCCCTTTTCACACCTCTAGCAACACAGGAAAACCGAAATCCGTCAAAAAAATATAAAATAAGAGAGAGAAGCGACCGTCCGTCCGTAACTTCTAACCGTGGCAAAGCCTTATGGCTACTGACAGGGCTGCCAACTTTGCTGATGTTTCCACGGAGGGATTGCCCTCAGGGTAGGGAGAGGGTGGGTGGGTGGTCACACAAAATCCTTAGTAATCCCTCTTTTCTTGCTTTATGTATTTATTGTTTTGTGTGTTGCTTACTTTTCAGAGGAAAGGGACGAAAGGTTATTCTTTCCCCTGGCCTCCTTTCAGTTGGTAATCCTGAGTACTCCTAAGCTTTTTTTCAGTACATGTTGGTTGTGGGGGGAGGGTGTCGGGGTGCTAGTGGGGGGCGGGGGGGGGGGCGGAGGCAATGGTTGGGAAGCAGGTACCTCAAAAATGTCGTCCATCTAAAAAGGATATTTCAACACAGCTTATTATTTTTTATCTCCCTCCGTCCCTCTCTCTCTCTCTCTCTCTCCCTCTCTCTCCAGTAGACTCAAAACGAGATAAAAATTTTTTTCTATCTCTCTCTCTTTATCACATCCCAGATAGTTCCTTAAATTTGTAATATATATATATATAAATATATATATATATATATACGCAATACACTGAGCTATGCAGATATTTTATTGTACACAAGGCAGAAATCAAATTCCAACCCTAGGTCCGCATGGCCTGGTATACCCTGGTTCGTCAAATGACATATACAAGTATCTTTAACGTACGAGATCATTTTGGTTATGAAAATAATCACGGGGGAGGGGGAGGGGGGGGAGATACAAATTTTGGATAGTAAACTGCCATTGTGCTATTTATCGTACAAAAGAAGAAGCTTTCCTTTTGCCGTCTCAAGTCTTTTACGAGTGAATAAAAAATTAAAAAGTCGAGTGAAAAAAACTAAAAGAGCTGAGTGAAAAAGAATATCAAAAACAAAAACCTCCATTTCAAAACGGAAAATCAAAAGTAAAGTAGACCAGTATCTCCTTTCTCTATTTCTTGGGCGAGGCAGGGGAATGTAAGAGAGAGAGAGAAGAGAGAGCGAGGGGAGAGAGAGAGAGAGACCGAGGAGAGAGAGAGAGAGTCTAATGTCTGAATAATGTGAATAAAAAGCCTAAATATGGCCCCCCAAAACGTGAATAACGTCGGGGTCTCTCAATGATATGTGTTTCGGGACAAAAAATAAATAAATATATAAATAAAAACCCACACGAAGAGTCTCTCTTGGCGATTCGAGATGCGTGATTATTGTCACACACACACACACACACACACACACACTATATATATATTATATAATATATATCTATATATATATATAATACATATATATATATATATATATATATATTATATAGTATATCGTGATTATTGTCACACACACACACACACACACACACACACACACACACACACATATATATATATATATATCTATATATATATATATATATATATATATATATATATATATATATATATATATATATATATGCGTGATTATCACACACACACACACACACACACACACACACACACACACACATATATATATATATATATATATATATATATATATATATATATATATATATATATGTGTGTGTGTGTGTGTGTGTGTGTTATATATATATATAAATGTATTATTACATTAATCATAAACGTACACAAAACCACCAAATACATTTCGGTGGCCTCGGTATAATAATGCTGTAGGAGCCGCGATCCGTGAAACTTCGACCACGACACTCTCGTGGCCTGTCCTATATATATACCGTTGCCAGAAACACGATGACGACTCAATTCAACCTTCAATCGATTCAAAACTATTCAGGAGGCTAGAGGGCTGCAATTTGGCACGTTTGATGACTGGAGGGTGGTGGACGATCAACATGCCAATTTGCAGCCCTCTAGCCTCGGCGGCGGTTTTTAAGATCTGAGGGGCGGATGGACAGACAAAATGAACCAGTTTCCCAGGAGACCTTGAGGCGATAGGTCACACGGAGGCTTCCGCCCTCTTTTGTGAGGGAAATAACCTCATTAGTCCTTCATCAATAGGGGGAAGTTGGCGTGACGTCACGGATATGAGAGAGAGAGAGAGAGAGAGAGAGAGAGAGGTTACGTAAGGCATAATGCAAAAGAATTCTAGTAGTCATGCGTTGTCTTTGAGAGAGAGAGAGAGAGAGAGCAGAGAGAGAGAGAGGATATATATATATATATATATATATATATATATATATATATATATATAGATTTTATGGTTAGATTCATACCTGACCTCTAATGACCTCTTACAAATAATGACCTTGAACCCCGCCCTGCCCATGGCGAAATTCCAGATGTCAGTTTTTGTGTGGAATATCTTCAACAAAGATACGAAATATATATATATATAGCCTATATGTACAAAGCTATAATAATAATAATAATAATAATAATAATAATAATAATAATAATAATAATAATAATAATAATAATAGTAATAATAATAATAATAAAAAAATGGCAGAGTTCAGCGAATTAATCTTATATATTATCTTTTCTATTTTCTTATTACTCGCTTTTCTGGCTCAGTAATACTTGGCAATAATTGGCCAATATTCATATTGTGGATAATGCTGAAAGTGGTATCTTATTTAGTACAGGATTCATTAGTGAAAAACTGGTATTATCAGTATATTGGTGTATGGAAAGGAGTTCCCTAGTTCCAAATAATAATAATAATAATAATAATAATAATAATAATAATAATAATAATAATAATAATAATAATAATATAACGAGCTGAAAGATATCAAATTAAGATACAAAAGGCGACTGTCCTTAAAATAATAAAACAAAATGACATAAATTTATGAGTAAGGGCCATTTATTACGCTCGCTTTTTAGATGGCCCTAACCAATAATAATAATAATAATAATAATAATAATAATAATAATAATAATAATAATAATAATCTGTCCCTATAGAGTCAATTTGATTGACAAAGTCAAGAAGAAAGTATCACTCATTGATGTCGCAATACCATGGGACACCAGAGTTGAAGGGAAAGAAAAAAGAGAGGGAAAAAAATGGATAAGTATCAAGATCTGAAAATAGAAATAAGAAGGATATGGGATAGCCAGTGGAAATCGTACCCATAATCATAGGAGCACTAGGCACAATCCCCAAGTCCCTCCACGAATTCCCAAAGATTCAAAACTGAGAAAAAATCTAGAAAAACCTTATAGCTGAAGTAGCTCCAGGACTCATGCAGAACGAGTGTCATCCTAGAAACGGCACACATAGTAAGAAAAGTGATGGACTCCTAAGGAGGCAGGATGCAACCCGGAAACCCCACACTATAAATACCACCCAGTCGAATTGGAGGACTGTGATAGAGCAAAAAAAAAAAAAAAAAAAAAAAAAAATAATAATAATAATAAAGAAGGATATTGGATATGCCAGTCGAAATTGTACCCATAATCATAGGAACACAAGGAGGCACGATCCCAAGATCCCCGAGAAGGAATCTAGAAAAACTAGAGGCTGAAGTAGCTCCAGGACTCATGCAGAAGAGTGTGATCCTAGAAACGGCGCACATAGTGAGAAAAGTGATGGACCCCTAAGGAGGCAGGATGCAACCCGGAACCCCACACTATAAATACCCACCCAGGCGAATGGAGGACTGTGATAGACCAAAAAGAAAAAAAAGAATAATAATATTCTTATTATTATTATTGAGTTAAAACCCACAACAATGTCTATGATGTACTTTTTGTATTTTTGTAAATAAAAAAAAGATTAAAAAAACAAGCGATCTTTGAACCTTCTCTGTATCGTGAAAAAAAATATAGCCTCACATACATTATATTGGCTTCTGACTCATTATACCCGGTCACGGCATAGGGATGCGTCATAGAGTATCACTATTATCATTATTATTATTTTGTTCTAAGAGGTCCACAATAATATGTTACGAGTTCGTGTATAATTTAAATTATACAAACTCGCAACATATTTTATTATTGTGGATCTCTTAGAACATTATATATCCTCTGATCAACTGATTTTTGTAGGTTACTGAAATCTCCACTTTTTATATATTATTATTATTATTATTATATTATTATTATTATTATTATTATTATATTATATTATTTATACAAGTATTTATATATACAAATATATATGCAAATCACAACATCAACAACAAACAACAAACAAAGTCAACAACACCAACACCATGCTTTCATACATTGACAGCCATCTCCACCATATGTTTGCTAATCACCAATAGACTCCTAAGTGCTAATCAATATATCTTGGAGCCGTCAAATACAAGGCGTTCGATTAGAGGATATTTTTATATACTTCACGATCAAACACACACACACACACACATATATATATATATATATATATATATATATAAATAATATATATATATATATATATATATATATATATATATATATATATATATATATATATATATATATATATATGTATGTATGTGTGTGTGTGCAAGACCCTATTCATTGATATGTATGTATGGGAAAGATACTAATCATTAACATCTCAATGCAAATAGTTTCATTGCCAATTTATCGGCACGCGTTCTACGTGACAAACCAACCTCCCCCAAGTAATAAACAAATAAATACATTTCCTACCCCAGCAACAATCCCCAGGTAGGTCGAAAGTTGGGCACAGGGCAAAAATGAAAAATGGGCTGGGATTCCAGGGTCATCCTAAAACATTAATAAATTGAGATACTCCCACCCACCCACCCACCCACTCCAACCATGGTAGGTAGGTAGGTAACCACAACGACCTCTCTGTCCCTATAAGATGTCAGTGGCAAAAATAGTATATATATTATTATATATAGTATATATATAATATAAATATATTATATATATTATATATATATTTATATATATATATATTTTATAATATAATTATTATATATATATATATATATATATATTACCCACATATCTATCTATCTATCTAATCTAAGCTAATATATATATATATAGAATTAATATATATATATAGATATATTATATATTACAGATATTTTATGCATAGATATCATGATATTATACTGTATCAATATTATATACATACATATATATATAACATTACATATTATATATATAATATGAATTATATACATATACATACATACATATTATATATATATAGATAGATAATCATATATATATATATATATATGTACATATTATATTGCATATATAAGATGTATATATAGATACATAGATAACATTTATATTATAATATATTATATATATATATATCAATAAATATATATATATATAAAAAGGACCCCACATCGTTTTCCAACATGGCGCTACACCTAGGATCAAATCAGCTAGCAGTCACAAGAAGAAAACAAAACGGCAGAACACAGAAATCGATTAAAAAAATAACAAGATCAGAGAGAGAGAGAGAGAGAGAGAGAGAGAGAGAGAGAGAGAGAAGACAATGGCTCAACAGTTCCCAAATTCGAAAGAGGGGTTACGGGTCATGATGCCCTGGGCCTTGTCCGTGAGGATTTGGGACGGATAAGATTCTCAGCTCGTAATTATCAGGTTTAAAAATCAAGGGTTTTGAGGACACCCCCACCACCAACAACACCCCCCCCCCTCTCTCTCACAGTAATGAAAATAGCCCGAAGAGTGACGAATGATGAGGGCGTGTTCAGTAAGGAAATACGAAATTCACATCCGCCTGTGGTGTTTGCGCATGGTAACACTGCGTCCCGGGCTTTAAATAGTTACACTATGTGTAAGTTTTAGGTAAACAAAAGGATATCTGGGTGTACATTTGCAACTGAAAAGTGGTTTTAATAATTTCATGTATACGAATTACACCGTTAATATTCGAAACAGGATAGTGTTTATTATTGTTGAATGTAAGCTAAATGTAACTATCTAAAGCCCGGGATGCAGTGTTACCATACGCAAACACCACACGGGGGTGGACAGATGGAAAAAAAAAAACAGAGTACAGACATCCAGCAGAGTCTATGAGGGAAGCATGATAACATCAAAAGAGGCAACCAGATCAACGTGAAAAGGGATGCTGGATTGAGTGCCGTGTTCCAAAATCAACTCCCTGGAGAGCCTGAACAGCAAGAGGGTTGTGGCACTCTGGTGCCACAAAGTTAGCAATACACAGACATGCAGTCTCAAAAGATGGTTTAAGTGTTGCGACAGCAGACGAGCGCTTTGCGATCAAGTTTCGACTTTGGTGACGGCAAGCATGACGAGAGAGAGAGAGAGAGAGAGAGAGAGAGAGAGAGAGAGAGAGAGAGAATTTCCCACAAGCTCTTTCTCTTTCTGATATGTCCCTCAGATATCAACTTACCCACAAGCTGTCTTTTTATAATAATATCCTACAGATATGAATTCACCCACAGCTAAACTTCTCTCTCTCTCTCTCTCTCTCTCTCTCTCTCTCTCTCTCAGACATTAACGCACCCACTTGTCTCTTCCCACAGTCCTACCTTTTATAATTGTCCCACAAATAATTACAATCATAATTTCAAATGAATAGCTTCAATTATCTTCCGTTTAATTTGCCCACAAACCCCCCACAGACACTTCCACTTCCAGGTGTCCTCACACTTCACTCTGACACTTCAGGAACATCAGCCCCACTTTCCTTTCACACTTCTTTCACTGACACTTCAGTCTGGCACTTCAAGAGATTTCACGTCCACACTTCACGAAAACACACTCCATAATTATTTACCCGTTCACATACATCCCGCAATAATTGGTACAGCCAGCCAGCTCTGGAGTGAGAATTTCTCCGATGGAATTCCTGGAAGATGCAGCGGAAGACTGGAAAGGGGACCAGGCAGGCGTCTGAGTTAGCTATATTTCCAGCAGCTCTGTTTGGCTCTGTCCTATATATTTGTTTGTTTGTTTGTTTGTATGGTGTTTTTACGTTGCACGGAACCAGTGGTTAATCAGCAACGGGACCAACGGCTTTACTCAGTGACTTCCGAACCGCGTCGAGAGTGAACTTCTATCACCAGAAATACACATCTCTCACTCCTCAATGTCCTATATATACTGGGGCTGAAATACTCCCGGGGGGGGAGACGTTGTTATATATATATATATATATATATATATATATATATATATATATATATATATATATATATATATATATATATATTGTAAGGCACGGCTAGCAAGCGCTTTCGTGTATTCAATAAACACCTCTTCGGGTTACAGTACAAAGTGAGAAATAGCACACAGATCTCAAAATGTCAAAGACTTCACGTCACAGTACTAAGTGAGAAAGAGCACAGCAGAGATTTCAAAACGCCAAGGCGAACTTATAAAACAGGATAAAATTCATAAAATAATAAAATAAAACTTAAAAAAACAGGGTATTATTGCTCGGTGAATCAAAATCATGCAGCTTAGACCTGGTTTGGTTCGAGGAAACCACTTAATGTAAATGGTGTTTCTAAGGTTTTGGCAAATTTTCTTTAGTTTCTGTGTTTTTAAGCCGTTGTTTATTATATTTTATATTGTAATTTATTCTGTTTGTAAGCTCAGTCTTACAATTTGAAGTCCCTCACCTGTTTTTATTTATTTTTCTGTTTTTAAGCCGTTGTTTATTATATTTTATATTGCAATTTATTCTGTTTGTAAGTTCAGTCTTACGGTGTGAAGTCCCCTCAGCTGTTTATATTTATTGCTTTATAATATTTTATTTTATTTTTATTTATTTATTTTTATTTTTCACTGTATCTTCAATACACTAGGTCTCTACTGGGTAATTTTGACTTAATATTTACCCTCAGGTTCTTGGAATTCATACATACATACAATATACATACATATATATATATATATATATATATATATATATATATATATATATATATTTTATTTATATATATATATATATATATATATATATATATATATATATATATATATATATATATATATATATAATATATATATACACATACAAAGATCGACTGACAGGTACATTCCCTAACACGTACGAATGAGCCACGAAGATACGGAACGCGACGAACATACATCAATAAAAGACTAAAATCCACGAAGGAGAGAGAGAGAAGAGAAAGACGGGAGTTCGGCTGCAAGGGCTTTCGACTACTCGTCCTTGACTTAGGAGGAGTCGAGGACGACCTCTCGAATGCTGTTTATGTTTCTGAACTTAGAGACTTACATCCAGGGTTGGGGGTGGGGAGGTGAGGGGGCTTGGGAAATGAATTCGGAACTTAAACAGGTTTTAGCGACAGCGATAAGCAGCGACTGACCACCGGACAGGGCCATAAGAGCGACGCCAGTGGATGAGCACTTAGCAATCAATATATTCCCCCAGGGGGGGTTGAGGGTTATTATTCCCAAGGTGTATAATGAAATGGGTATTGAACGATATCTGTGGTTTATTACTTGTTTATGTACACAGGACACGTGTTAATTATATATATAATATAAAAATATATATTATATATATATATATAGATATATATATAGATATATTGTATATATATATATATATATATGTAATATATGTATATATATAAAACTGATTTCTCGAACACTTTGAAAACTGAAGCTAATATATATATATTATATATATATATATATATATATATATATATATATATATATATATGAATAACTTGATCACGAAGTATATAAAACGTGATGCTATGTATAAAGTAAAGTTTTTTTTTTGCCACGAAGGAAAAAATGAAAAGCGAGATAGCTTTTTCATTTTTTCCTTCGTGGCAAAAAAACATTTATATATATATATATATATATATCATTAATATGTATTTGACCAAGACATTATCAATTTGTCACTGAACTGAAGCAATAATTGAGGTGAATATAATGACCAAACATTGAGCTCTATTTTAATATATCATTTTTCAAGCAAACAATCTCAAAATTTCTTAATCAAGTTCAATACTGACACTTAAATTGAACTTATCACATGGAAGATATCAAATACGAATTTGGACACTAATAATATTTGAATATCAACAAGGCGTGATCCGACCTCCAGCTTGGTTTTACCAACGGAAATTAAAATAAATACGCTTATATCTCATTAGAAATATTTGTTCTATACTGTTTAACAAGCACACTATTTATTTATTTTTTAGCATTTTCATTCTATTTAATAAATCGTCAATATCGTCTCCTCAAATTCCTGTATCATTAACTCGACACGAAACAACTTTTTCAGACATTTTATTTTTTTAGGCTTTTTCCATAGACCTTTCCTACTCCCCTTAACAATCAGAACAAGAACAGTAAGAAGAAAAAGAAGAAGAAGAAATTGGCGAATTATCAATGAGAAGTAAATGAAAGATAATAAACAGATGGCATGTCATCAAGAACATATTATTATTATAATTATTATTATTATTATAATTATTATTATTATTGACAAGACCAGAAGCCATTACGTTGCAAGTCTCAACAAACAGGAAATATGTTCAATTTCATTATTATTATTATTATTATTATTATAATTATTATTATTATTATTATTATTATTATTATTATTATTACTGACAAGACCAGAGGCCATTACGTATCAAGTTTCAACAAACAGGAAATATGTTTCAATTTCATTATTATTATTATTATTATATTATTATTATTATTATATTATTATTTTATTATTATTGTATTATTAGTTATTATTATTATTATTATTAACAGGACCAGATGCCATTATTTCACGTACTCAATGTTCAACAAACAGGAATATGTTCAATTTCAATTATTATTATTATTATTATTATTATTATTTTTATTATTATTACTGACAGGGTCAAATGCCATTATTTCACGTCTCAATGTTCAACCACACGAAACAGAATCAATGTTAATATATATATATATATCGTATATATATATATATATATAATATATATATATATATATATATTATATATACTCTTCCAGATTTCACGGAACGCGTTTAGACTCGACGTAGTCCAGCCCGGGGGAGAAGGAGTTGCTCGCCACACCGATTATTATAATAGACCTGCACGGCGGCGGTACGTGACGTCTCGGCACACGCTTTGGTATGAGTCACAGACCAGAGGGAGGCGTTTTAAAAGACTTATAGAAGCATTATAAGGCCGACATGATAGAATATCCGGGAAAGGTCATGGAGTCGTTGTTTGCGTGACTGAGAGAGAGAGAGAGAGAGAGAGAGAGAGAGTTATAAGGATTAGGAAGTCTCAAAGACTTGTTAGTCCATCCGAGGAGACATCGTGTGCTCACTTATCTGCAGGAGCAGAGAGAGAGAGAGAGTCCAAATACGTGTGTGCCAGTATAATAGAGAGAGAGAGAGAGAGAGAGAGAGAGAGAGAGAGAGAGAGAGAGAGGGTCCAAATATGTGTGTGTCAGTATAAAGAAGAGAGACAGTATAAGGGGAGAGAGAGATTAATATTGTCATTCAAAAAAATCTAGGGCGAGAGAGAGAGAGAGAGATAGTCTTCGCCATCACGACATGAGAGAGAGAGAGAGAGAGAGAGAGAGAGAGAGAGAGAGAGTTTGTCCACATGCATAATTTATACCACCAGGTTTCTCCGCATCGCTAAGGTAATGCGGATACCTAAAAAAAAAAAGTGGGGGTCCTTTGGCCCACACCCCAACACCCCCCCCTTAAAAAACCCATTACACAAACGCCCATACCCCCAAAAAAAAAATCCTAGAAGACTCATTGGTTCCCTTAAAAAAAAAAAAAAAAAAAACCATGACACAACTACTGGTCCTTCGAACAAATCCACTGGGGGCGGCTCCCTTACTAAGCACATATACGCTCGGCCATTCACAAAAACAAATATATAAATAAATAAATTAATATTTTTCTTAAAAAAAAAACCGTAGCTATTACCACACCTCTCACCAAGAGGAAAAAAGACCATCTTGTAGCCACTTAAAAAAAAAAAATATATATAAAAATATTAACATTTCACTGAAGGCATCAATCATCCTTTTGCGAATTAGGACAACCATATTCATTGCGATTCAAGTCTCGACCATTCTCTCACGTTCCGCGGTAACTGGTATCAATTATAAGAACGAGAGGAGAGAGAATACGAGGAGGGAATAGAGACGAACGCAGTTACGAAGACCGGAAGATGAACCCGTCATCGAAAGTGCGACAAAATGGGACAGAATGAATATACAAGCGTTATAAAGCAGCTGAACAAAGAGAATAAAGCCACAGCAGAAGCAGCGGAGGAAACGAAGGTCAGGGCGAAGTGCCACAACACGAACGGATGAATAAGGATAAATAAGGATAAATAAGGAAGAAGAAGAATATATAAACTGGAGGAGGAATTACTCACGTCAAGTTGTTATAGACGCCGACTGTAAACTGCTTCTGCTGTATAGCTTGGCTGGCTGGCTGCGGACGAGAGGGAGGACTTCGACGGCGTTGGTATACGTATACACCTTCGCAGCAGCTCCCCCGACACTATACTCTCTCTCTCTCTCTCTAACTCTTAACTCTCTCTCTTTCTCTCTTTCACTCTCTCTCTTTCTATCTCCCGCGCGGGCTAGCACACACACACACACACACACGCACGCAAACACGCGCGCGCGTTCGATTATACGCAAGACCACCAAAATAGGGGCCTCCTCCTCCTCTTCGTCGTTTCGGGAAAAGGGACTAACTCAGAAAAATCCGCAGCAGGTCGGTTCTGTATGGAGTAGGAGAGCTTCTTCTTCTTCTTCTTCTTCTCCCTTCTCCTCAAAAGGCGACGACGCCCCTCACAACGGCCCGGAGGATTCCCTGGGACATATATTATTATTATTCCGGAGGTGGTGGGTCCCTGGGCGCGCGTGCGTCTAATACGACTACCAGACCAGCAGCAGCAGCAGCAGCAGGGCACAACAGCACAGACAGCCACAAGCCCCAACGAAGCTATAGCTAGTAGCCAGCCCGCTCGAAAACTTGGGCGCGAGAGAGGGGTGACGACTATGGGTGGATCACAGGTTGATGGGGGCGTGGCTAACAACGGTGTTTTCCCCCTTTTCCCCGGCTCTCTCTCTCTCTCTCTCTCTAAACCGGTGCCACGAAGGCTATCGTGCGTTGCAGAGCTGAGTTCTCGTGTTTCCCAGCCACTCTGTTGTCTATCTCTCTCTCTCTCTCTCTCTCTCTCTCTCTCTCCAGCCCTTGTTCGTTGAGAGAGAGAGAGAGAGAGAGAGAGTTTTGAATTACGCAACTATCGCTCTCTCTCTCTCTCTCTCTCTCTCTCTCTATTATATCTGTATGTATATATACATATATATACATATACATACATACTATAAATATATATATATATAGATATATATAGATATATATATATATAATTATATTATATATAATATATAGATATATATATATATGTATATATATATATATATATATATAATATACATATATATATATATGTATATATATATAGTATAAGTATTACAGGAACTTAAACATTCAAGTTGAATATGAAGATACTTCTCATATAACTCAAAATGAATCATTAAGTGGCTCGTGCTCGCTCGCGCTAACATTCTCAAGCTTATGCCGTTCAATTTTCATACAAAAAAATAAATAAAATAAAGAAAGTCGTCATTATGAGAAGAGACATTAAAAAACAAAAAAAACACTAAAAGTTCTCATTTCCTTTCTCTCCATTTTTTTTTTTTTTTATTTATCAAATCTGCCACTTAAAACCCCCTCAGCTGCGGCCCGGTGGTGGCCTGTTTGGTGGCCTGTGTCGTTGGCACCTACAGCAGCGGTGCCAGATGCACGGGGGGGGGGGGGACCATGTAAATACTAATATTTGTCAGGTTGTTGTCGGACGCGGCAGCGTTGCCATGACAACCAATGAGCATTTAACTTGACGTTGTCAGGAGGAGCCTCAAGGAGAACACTGGACAGACCCCCGCCCCCCCAACCCCCAACCCCCTACTGCCCCCCGACGCCCCCCTCCCCAAAAAAACGGAGCTATCATGGGAGTGAAGGACACCCCCCCCCCTAAGAATTTGGTATTATTATCATCAAAACATATTATTATTTTATTATTTTATTATTATCATTATTATTATTTTATTATTCAGGGGACCACGAAGCTTTCAGCCACGGCGGCCCGCTGGTGGCCTGTGCTGTTGGCACCTTTAGCACTGCCAAACGACAGACGATCATGGCTAATTTTAACCTTAAATAAAATCAAAACCACTGAGACTAGAGGGCTGCAATTTGGTGCGTTTGATGATGGGAGGGTGGATGATCAAAGTACTAATTTGCAGCCCTCTAGCCTCAGTGGATTTTAAGATCTGAGGGCGGACAATAAAATTGGGGACGGACAGACAAATTACCATCTCAGTTTACTTTTAGAGCAAGCTAAAACTACTGAGGCTAGAGGGCTGCAATTTGGCGCGTTTGATGATGTGAGGGTGGATGATCAACATGCCAATTTGCAGCCCTCTAGCCTCAGTGGATATTATGATCTGAGGACGGACAAACTACAACTGGCGCCGTCTCAGTACCTTTCTTTGACATAAAAAACTAAAATAAAAAAAAAGGATAAAATACAAACTAGCCTCAATTCCGGTCAGAGGCGAATGAATCATCCATCCAAAAAAAAAAACGTGATTTCTTTGCCAATCGGCTCCGTATGGAATGAATTAAAGAGGGAAATTTTTATAAACAACACCGCGATGACTTCATGAAACATTCCCAGGTTCTTTCATCTCTCTCTCTCTCTCTCTCTCCTCCGTCTCTCCTCTCTCTCCTCCTCCTCTCTCTCTCTCTCTCTCTCTCGGTGATTTCTTCATACAATTTCTCATCAGGAGACGAGTTTTATGAAGTTGAAACAGTCGAAGTCCCCCAGATAATAATGAAAAAATAATAAATAAATAAAAAACAAGCTCGATTCTGACCCTTACTTAAAGATGAGAGGTTTCTGGTCCTGCATTGCCAAGTGCCAAAGGATTAGTGGCAGCTTGCAACAAGCGACGATGGGTCCCAGCGAGGTTCGAAGACCCGCGGCGGAGTATGAAATATATCTTTATGGAGAGAGAGAGAGAGAGAGAGAGAGAGAGAGAGAGAGAGAGAGAGAGAGAGAGAGGCCTCCCACTCGTGTGTGTTTTGAAGCGATGACCTTCAATAGGCGATCGTCACATTTGGCGTCTGTATTAATAGACAGCATCAGGCATTTTGTGGTATTCAATTCAACCTTTGGTCTATGATGAAATAAAGGGAGTTTCCTCTGTTTACACTCTTACTCACCCCCTCTCTCTCCCCCCCCCCCTCTTTTTCTTTTTCCCACACTCCCCCGCTCCAAAACCCCCCCTACGTGTACTCCTCCTCCGCCTACTCGAACTCCCTCCTACAGACACCTGCGAATCCTCAATTATACAAAAATTGAGAAACGACAAAAAACAGGCTGATAATGCTGTATGAAACTCTCACCCACGGCCCATGAGACTCTCGGCCGGCCGTGGTGGCCTGTGCTGCTGCGTTGCCAGAAGCACGATCATGGCTAACTTCAACCTTCAATAAAAGGAGAACTACTGAGGCTAGAGGGCTGCAATTCGGTAGGTTTGATGATGGGAGGGTGGACAATCAACGTACCAATTTGCAGCCCTCTAGCCCTGGTACATTTTAAGATCTGAGGGCGGACACCAAAAAGTGAGGACGGACGGACAGATTAACCCGGAGCAATAGCCTCACTTTACAGAAAACTAAAACAGGCCATTATCTTTTCCTTCCTAACGAATAAAAGGCAGGTACTTTCCCCCTGCTTCTGTGATTCCTGACTCCTACAAGGCAGATCTTTTCATTTAGTGTCCTCTTCGAGTTGGCTAAGTTAAGTTACTGGAGAAAAATATATAATTTGTTTATTGTGGAAGCTTGCATCTCAAGAATGGCTTCACTGAATTACACGGAATTGGTTAGATGTACTCAATAAGGGGCATTCTCGCATCGTTTCCATGGCACCTATTCTACACTCTGATGAGCCAACTCCTCCTCAAAGGCATTGGTTTTCATTCAATGTCGTTCAACCATTCTTGAGACCTCCCCTTACATCCCCAGGCGGATACTTGGTGAAGAGAGGGAGGTTTCCCATGAGCCAACTCCTCCTTTAAGGCAGGCCTATCTTACCACATCAGTTGGGGGAGAAAACAAGATATCTTTCATTTCAAAAAAAAGTAGGAAAAAATAGAGGTCTCTCTGCTTCAAAAAAGAGCGAAAATGAGAGGGATTGGGGGAGGGGGGGTTGGGGGTTGGGGGGAGGGGAGGAAGAGCGAATGAACCGTCAGCTGCTGCGTGCTGTTGCCACCGGGCTGTCCTGAGTTTTATGACCTATTCATTGTTTGTGCGTGCGTGTGTGTGTGCGTGGGTGGGGTGGAGGTCTGGGAGTGGGAAGGGATGGAAGGCCAGAGCGTTTGTTTAATCTTTTGATGAATTTGCATTTTTTTCTGGGGGCGGGGGGGGGGGGGGGCCGGGGGGGGGGGGGGGGGGGGGGGGGGGGTGGGGGGGCCAGAGAGGGAGAGAGGGTGCTTCCAAGTGGACATGGCAAGGTTGTCAAGTGTTTGAATTTGGAAGCTGTTTTTACCCATGGAGGAGTGGATATATATATATATATATATATATATATATATATATATATATATATAGATATATATATAT
>NC_087223.1:23234843-23249843 GCF_015104395.2 Macrobrachium nipponense | reverse complement strand
CCGTGAACATCGCTCACAAACGGAGCTAGGCATTCTTCTATCATGGCCGATTCGGGGTTGGTATTTATATTTATATTTATATTTATATTCCAGTCGGACGCGACAATCACACTAAATTGCAGCTGAGAGGAGCAACAGTCACCCCCTGCATAGTGAAACCTTAATTTGCATTATTTAGCCCAAGTGGGTTCGAGTGGAATTCAGCTCTGCCAGTCCCTTACGACGCTCCTGATTGGCTGTCGATAAGCCAATCACAGGGCTGGAAACTCCTCAGTCTCTCTCGAGAGTTCACATGGGTAAGATCTATGTTCCAACTCTCCTGAGTTTCCCTTACGACGCTCCTGATTGCCTGTTGATAAGTCAATCACAGGGCTGGAAACTCTCTCGAGAGAGTTCACATGGGTAGGATCTACGTTCCATCTCTCCTGAGGGATACGTTTTTCAAAAGTATTCCTCAGGAGAGATGGAACGTAGATCCTACTCATGTGAACTCTCGAGAGAGACTGAGGGGGAGAGTTTCCAGCCCTGCGATCGGCTTATCAACAGCCAATCAGGAGCGTCGTAGAAGGGACTGGCCTAGACATTAAATGCACGGTTGATGTGGATCTACTATAGGATATAACACTGATAATTTCATGTAATATGTTATAGTATAGTTTTATATATATATATATATATATATATATATATATATATATATATATATATATATATATAATATCTTATATATAAACTTTATCACTTAGACAATAATGTTCTGTTTAATAATGCAATTACTAACTGCACCTCACTGAGACTACATGGTATCTTACATGTTATCTAGCAGAGATATCGACTCAGAAATCAGGTACAAGATTTCCAGGACTAACAGTCCTCATCATTGTCAAGTATCCTGGAAAGCTTGTAACTGTTTTATTTTTTTTTATAAATAAATATCTCCACTAGATAACATCCAGTTTCCAATGAGGTCCTGTTAGTAAATAAATATATATATATATATATATATATATATAATATATATATATATATATATATAACTTTTTAACCTTCAATAAAAATAAAAACTACTGAGGCTAGAGGGCTGCAATTTGGTGCGTTTGATGACCGGAGGGTGAATGACCAACGTACCAATTTGCAGCCCTCTAGCCTCAGTGGATTTTAAGATCTGAGGGCAGGAATAATAAAGTGCGGACGAACAGACAAATAGACACCTCAGTAGTTTTCTTTTACAGAAAACTGAAAAAAATAAAGAAAAAAAAACACAACCAAAAAGGATAAAAAAAACAAGTGTTTATCTTCAAACAAAAATGGGCATCAAAATGGGTATGAAAGAGCGTGAATGGGTATGCGGAAGAATGACCCGACCTCACTGCATCCGGGACTATAGGCGTTTTTTTGGTCAAAAATTGACCCGGGGTCATAATCACACAGTAGGATTTCTGCTGCATCCAACACTTACGGGCCAGGCGTCTGCCAGACTGCCAGAGACGATCCTGCAGTTCTCTCTCTCTCTCTCTCCCTCTCTGATGTAGCATTCTGTTTACACCGATGGAAGAGGGACAGGAGGGAGGGGGAAATGAGGGGCCAAACGAGCAACCCTATGGCGCGACGAGGGGGAATGGGGTGGGGGTTGGGAGGGGGAGAAGGGCGAAGAGGCGGAAGTCACTCGCCGAGAATGAGAAACGCCACTAAAAGTGAGACCCTGTGTTGCGTCCTTTGCTCTCAGTATTGGTTCTCAGATTTTTGCTTTTTTGGGGGGGTTAAAAAAAAATATATCTTAGTTTTACCAGACCACTGAGCTGATTGACAGCTCTCCTACGGCTGACCCGAAGGATTAGATATTTTTACGTGGCTAGGAACCAATTAGTCACCTAGCAACGGGACCTACAGCTTATTGTGGGATCCAAACCACACTATATCGAGAAATGAATTTTGTTTGGGGGGTGGGCGTAGGGGTGAGAAAAGATCCCCAATAAAATTCTCTCTCTCTCTCTCTCTCTCTCACTCTCTCTCTCTCTCTTCTCTGTATTTTTCAGCAGATATGTTCATGCTCCTATAAACTGACCAATAATAATAATAATAACAATAATAATCTGCAAAAAATAAAAGACTTATTTGAAAATCTGACTAAATCTGGGTCGATTCGTTCCTTAAATATCTTTAAAAATATCAATAAGGACACGAAGGGGGGGATTTATTGTGACATCTCTTTAAGATATCTGGTTACCCAGAGTGTTTTGAAAGTTTGGGCGTCGACACCGTTAAATCACTCTAATCAATTCGCCTGAGTAACTTCATTCAGTTTCTCGTATTTTGTCTCTTTTTTTTTATATTCATTTCTCATCACTCTCCTTTAGTCGCCGGGACATTTCGCTTTCTAACGAGTACGATTTCTCTAGAACGTCAACATCATTCATTTGTTTATTTGTTTACGAGGAGTGTTCTCTCCTCCGCACGTGAACTCAGTCCACTTGTTTATGTGGTGCGTTCACTTCGCACGTGAATTCTCCGCTTGTTTACAAGGTGCGTTCACTCTGCACGTGAACTTACTCCACTTGTTTACGAGGTGCGTTCCCTCCGCATAACTTCGCCTGAAACTCCTAAAACATTCATTCGTTGAGGTGCGTTCACTGGAGCGTAGTCACTCCACTTTAACCCTCTTAAATCATTCAGTCGATCTCTGTTGCTCAGTGTGGATGCTCGCTTGACTTTTAAAGGGCTTCGTAGATGGGACTCGAGCAATGCCTAAGAATACTGGCTTTAATGTGACTTGAGACGATCATAGAGACACGCACAGAGCTACAAGCTCCAGCGGTGTCAAGGATCCTCCACCACACACGTCCTCAGGGAATCATGATCCCTAGTGGTTCCTTACGACGGGTCCGGATCGGCGATGCTTTTGGGAATCGAGAAGACGATGATTAGAAAGTTAAGTCAGGCAGCGAATTGATTCATAAGACAAATGAAGATTGCAATGCGAATTAGGCTATGAAATTCATTCATTCCACAAAGAAAAAAAAAACGTATGTTAAGTTAGGCTGTGAAAAGAATTCGTAATATATAAAATTTAAAAAATATTCTAAGAGATCCATCTCAGATTTTATTATCATAGGTTATTCAAAAATAAAATTCCACATAATTCACACTTGGGAACCCCATGTCACACTGGCAGATCAATTCATCTAGAGTCAAAAATGAAAAATAAAAACTTCGGCGCGATCAAGTTTTCTGCACAGCGTATCTAATCGAGGCCACCGAAAACAGACCTATCATTCTCGGTATATTGCTGTAGGAGCCGGGGCCCATGAAATTCCAACCACGGGCCCGGTGGTGGTCTGCCCTAAATCGTTGCCAGACTCATTGGCTAACTTTAACCTTCAATAAAATAAAATCTACTGAAGCTAGAGGGCTGCAAATTGGTATGTTTAATGACTGGAGAGTGGATGACCAACGTGCCAATTTGCAGCCATCTAGCCTCAGTGATTTTATATCGTTTGCCAGATGCATGAATCATGGCTAACTTTAACCTTGAATAAAATAAAATCTACTGAAGCTAGAGGGCTGCAAATTGGTATGTTTAATGAATGGAGAGTGGATGACCAACGTACCAATTTGCAGCCCTCTAGCCTCAGTAGTTTGCAAGATCTGAGGGCAGACAGAAAACCGGAAAGCTAATCAAAACTACTGAGGCTAGAGGGCTGCAATTTGGTACGTTTGATGATTGGAGGGTGCATGATCAACATGCCAATTTGCAGCCCTCTAGCCTCGGTAGGTTTTAAGATCTGAGGGCAGAGGGAAAATCCGCGGACGGACAGACAAGGCCGGCACGATAGCTTTCCCTTCAGAAAAAAAAACCAAATGAATGACGTCAAATTCGCTATCAGAAGGAGAACAAAAGACTAATTGGACCGTTTTGACTATTCAGACAGAAAGATAAAATTCGATGATTTATTACGACTGGATTCCATTTGATCTTCCAGACTTTACGATAAAAATAACCGAGGTGGATTTTATCGTAGTACCGTCGTCACTGAAGCGATTGATAATTTAATTTTTTCGATAAAAGAATATTGCACATTTGTTTATTGCATGGTCATTCAAACAAAATACACAGTCTCAAACGGTTGTGTGTATGTTCGTCAGTACTCTTTCTGTAGTATATATATATATATATATATATATATATATATATATATATATATATATATATATTATATGCGACTTCTAATACCATGTATTAGTAATTCGTCAATGGCTTGGAAATAAAGTCGAAACGGTCAGGACCTACACCCCTGCCTCTTACTTTTCACCTGTGGATATGTGATATATATGATTATATATATATACATATATATATATAGTATATATATTTATATATATATTTATTATATCATATATATAAAATAGAGTATATCTTTAAAAAAAATCCCCTTTATAGTTACTTACAGCAAAAATAAGGGCTCTAAATAACATACTACAATGACAAAATAAATCAATCATCTATATTAATATTAATATATATATATATATATATATATATATATATATATATATATATATATATATAGTAAGACATAGGGTTTTGAATTAATATATTGTTCGTGCATTCTCTGTAACCTGTGGAATGTGGAGGACAGTGCAGAGATAACGACCTGAGAGTAGCTGATGAATGAGGTTCTAGGGGGATGGCGTGAGATAAAAGTGCTTAGTTCAGGAAGTCAATGTACGACAGTTTATGAACTCTTCCCAAAGTGCCTTTGTGAAACTAGATGCAGCTAGAACCGCGAGGCGTTGTCGAAGTGTGCATTCATATGTGCGTGTGCGCCTCTTCTATTCATAATGCCAAGTTTATGGGAAGAATTGCACAGACATTCGAGGAGGAAGGCGAAGCCATGATGGCAGATGCCAAAGTGTTTTTATTTATCAGTGAGTGATATTCCGGTTGGGAATGGGTAAGTGTTACCTTTACTTTAGCCAAAGGGGTGGCTTGTTTGATATCTTGTAAGATGTTCCATTTTATTAACTTTGTCTTTAAACTTGTGTGTGTACTTACCGGGATGTGTTCTGTATCTTTGGCAGACGGTTCTGGATTCGGTGGGACAGAGTTCCAGGACTTTTGGGTGACTTGACAATGAGTTGTTTTAAGTTAGTCTGTAAGACTGGATTACTTAGTTAATCGACTTAGTTATTATTGTAAATAAACGTTATGTTACGATGCAACTCTCTCATTTTCATTACCTGTTAGAATGGAGAGGAAGAGGTGGAGAGAGAGAGAGAGAGAGAGAGAGATGGGGTGATTGCCGGGAGAGAGAGAGAGAGCCTGAGTGTGTACTGGAGTTATGGGGTCTGCCTTCCGTTTCGTGTCCACGCTTACCTGATGAATACATGAGGGTTTTCCCCATGATTTATCTATATATATATATATATATATATATATATATATATATATAGTATATATATATATATATATATATATATATATATATATATCGAGTATATCTTTAAAAAAATCCCCTTTATAGTCACTTATAGCCACAAAGATGGATCAAAATAACATACTACAATGACAAATCATCTATATTAATTAATATTAATAGTAATAATGAATTCTACACGAGTACGTCCCTCGCATTGTAATGCAACTTCGCGTTATTTTACCGCACTGTAATGGGGTCGTATGGTAATGAGATCTCCGGTAATTCGGTCGTATTTTAATTACGTCGCATCGTAATTACCGCCTCCATGGCAGGTATTCTCACCGTACTGTAATGAAACCGAGGGTTATTACGTCACGGGCATTCTGGTCGTAATCGCACCTGCGGTACAAGGTGTACAGTATTTAATATATTTATATATATATATATATATATATATATATATATATATATATATTATATATATAATGTGTGTGTGTATAAATAAAGGCAAAATCCACCAAGGAAACTGATACAATGAAGTACCGCTACAAGGCCTTTCGACTATCTTCCCTTAAGGACGAGAGTCGAAAGGCCTTGCAACAGTTACTCCATTGTTTTGCTTTCCTTCGTGGGGGATTTTTGCCTTTATTTATATACTCATCAAAGTAAAATATATAAAATATTTATATATGTTATTTTAGACCAGGGGTTCTCAAACTTTTTTTAACTCCTCGACCCCCTTATGAAGTTTCAGATTTTCTATCGACCTCCTAGACTAGCATTTAATATTAAAAAAATAAAAATAAAACGAATGTCAGAATCAATTAGAGTAGTATTAGTTTAGTGCTTCACATTCAGTATGATAAAAAAAAAGTAACATCTAGTAAGAAAATATGTTTGGAACTTTAAATGTACGAGTATATGTAACTTAATAATCTGACACGTTAGTTATTCATCGACCCTCTTTTGACCCCCTTACTATTCATAGACCCCTTGGATGATCCTATTGACCACTGGGGGTTGATATTGACCACTTTGAAAACCCCTGTTTTAGACCATCTCTAGAATACACCAAGGCGGCAGCAATTATGACGCATACACCAAGGCGACAGCAATTATGACGCATACACCAAAGCGACAGCAATTATGACGTAAAGTCCGCAGCCTTCATTTTTCGCAGTCTGCATTCATACCCAAATACCCACAAGTATTACAGACCTCAAATGTGATCGCCATCACCTCCGACGCTAGGTGCTCAACAACCCCCCTACCCCCAACCCCCCAAGAGCTGGGGCCAGGTGAGAACGGTGTCACCTGATACTGGAATCCGCATAAAACGCTCATCTCATGCAGGTGCGGCTAATTATGTACATGATGCCTGGGAGAGAGAGAGAGAGAGAGAGAGAGAGAGAGAGAGAGAGAGAGAGAGAGAAGAAGGCAGACTGTAAGAACTTCGTGACAGCTACGTTTCCATCAGAGTTTCGTCCTGGAATTTCTGGATTCCAGACTTTTATGCCTAAGATTTTCATATCTCAAGACGTTTCATTTCGCCTCTCTCCAGTTTTGATAATTTTTTTTATTCTCTGCCTGAGATCGATCGAACAAGTTCTGGGGTTAGAACTTATTCATTTATTTATCAATTTTTTTTTTTTACTATTTATGTATCTGTACGTACCAGTGAACTCATGCGTATATACTATAAATATACAAATATAATGACAAATACAAATGTATACATAGAAACATACATATATATACTATTAGCATGACCTCGGATGTAGCATTATGGTACACCAAATGTACGCATGTAAGTATGTATACGTATACTGACAAACAGAGTAAGCTACAGATAGCTCTGTGTGAGTATGCATATACGTATCCTGACACAGAGAGTACGACACAGATATATACATATACATATGTATGCACACACAAAAAAATCATATTCCATTTAGTTAAACAAACACGACTGGTGCCAAACAAGACGCAATAAATAAATAAATAAATAAATAAAATAAAAACAGGCTGGCGCCATACAAGACGCAAAATGAATAAATAAACAAATAAACAGAGGCGATTACAAAACGTGTATAAATACCCGCGGTCTCTCTACCTGCGAATGTCTCTCTCTCTTTCTCTCACTCTCATTTGCATGGCGAAACCAACTGCTTATTTCTGACCTGAATTTAAATCAGCTTTCTCGAGGAAACACCAGTTTTATAATTATTTTTTTCGAGCTTTTTTTTTTTTTTACTTTTTTTGGGCAAGGCGACATCGCTTTGCGTGCGTGGTAGTTTTCGTGCTAATAATAATTATAATTGTTGGTGTTGTTTGTAAATGCTGTTATGCCTATAGCAATTGCAAGTTAATTGTAATTAGAGAAAAATTGTAAATAAATAATTTTTGTTGATGGCCAAGTCGGTCAAGATGTCACTGATCTCTCCTCTGCGCGCTGGTTCGATTCCACCTCGAGAGGACGAAATTATCATCGACTACAAAAATAATCCCCTTCGGTTGACATATTCATAAAAATATACATATTAATTCCGAGGTAGATAAAATTGGATACCTTACCTTACCTTACAGACCTTACATCTTGTTCAGGTTGCCCCAGGTCCCTCAGTATGAGGCACCTCTAATGTCTACCAGAGAGTTGCTACGTACATCTTCCGGTATATTTTGCATCTTCCAATCTTGGAGGTCTGGGATGCAGCTTAGAAATTTGTCGAGTTTATTTTAAACACATCTACGCTCACTCCTGATATATTCCTCAGATGAGCTGGCAACGCATTGAATAGACGCTGCATTATTGATGCTGGTGCGTAGTGGATTAATGTCCTGTGTGCTTTCCTTATTTTTCCTGGTATAGTTTTGGGCACTATTAATCTACCTTTGCTTGCTCTTTCTGATATTTTTAGCTCCATGATGTTTTCGGCAATTCCTTCTATCTGTTTCCATGCCTGAATTATCATGTAGCGTTCTCTTCTCCTTTTCTAGACTATATAATTTTAATGATTGTAGTCTTTCCTAGTAGTCAAGGTCCTCCAACTTCTTCTATTCTAGCTGTAAAGGACCTTTGTACACTCTCTATTTGTGCAATATCCTTTTGATAGTGTGGGTACCATATCATATTGCAATATTCAAGTGGACTACGAACTTATGTTTTATAAAGCATAATCATGTGTTCAGCTTTTCTTGTTTTGAAGTGCCGTAACAACATTCCCATTTTTGCTTTACATTTTGCCAATAGAATTGCTATTTGATCATTGCATAACATGTTCCTATGCATATAGCTTTCCTTCTCTGTCGCCATAATTTATTGATTCAAATTTATCAGAGTTAAATACCATCCTATTTACCTCTGCCCAATCATATACTTTGTTAAGGTCTCTTTGTAGCGCGTTCCTATCTTCATCACAAGTAATTTCTCTACTTATTCTTGTGTCATCGGCGAAACTACTCACTACCGAGTCCTTAACATTACTGTCTATGTCTGCAATCATAATAACAAATAGTATTGCAGCTAACACCGTACCTTGTGGCACACCGAATATTACCTTAGCTACATCCGATTTCCTCATCGTTTGCAATAACTATCTGTTTTCTGTTGTGTAAAAATTCTTTTAACCATCTTCCTACTTTATCCACGATATTGTGTTTTCTAATTTTCTTCGCTAATATATTATGGTCTACCTTGTCAAAAGCTTTTGCAAAGTCTAGATAAACCACATCTGGTTCATTCCCGCTTTTCATATTTTTGTATATGTTCTCACGGTGGACTAACAGGTGGGTTTGTGTACTTTTTTCCGGGTATGAAACCATGTTGTCCTATATTAAACAAATTATTTTATATTAAATGTTTCATAATATTTTTCTTCATTACCCTTTCATACACTTTCATAATATGTGATGTTAGACTCACAGGCTTATAATTACTTGCCTCTAGTCTTGATCCACTTTTGAAAGTAGGGGTAATATATGCTAATTTGTGTTCATCATAAATCTTGCCTGTATCTACACTTTGTCTTAATAATATTGCAAGTGGCTTTGCGATAGATGAACTACTTTCTTTAACAAAATAGCAGGAACACCATCAGGACCTGCAGCAGCTCCATTTTTAATTTCATTAATAGCCTGCACAATATCAGCTTCATTAATATCTATGTCAGCTAAATATTCACATTTTCGTCCCTTACTTCTGTATCATTTTCTTCATTATCAATTCTAGGGATGAATTCTCTCTTATATCGTTCTGCTGATATGTTGCATATTTCCTTTTCTTCATTCATTAATCTCCCTTCAGTTCTTAGAGGGCCTATTTCTATACTTCTTTTATTCATCTTTTTCGCGTACGAGTATAATAGTTTTGGGGTTTTTCTTGATATTTACTAGGGTTTTTTCTTCCAAGTTCCGTTTTTCATTTTCTTTTGATTCTGTATAATGTTTTGTTCTGCATTTTCTATCTTACTTCTATAACTTTCCATGCATTTTTTTCCACTTTCTGATTTTCTGGAACAAGATCCTTCTGTCTCTTGGTATGTATGACTGATGTTTACTTTTCTTCTTAGGTATATATTTTTCCACTATTTTCTCTAATATTTTATATAGTATCTCCGTATTTACCCTTATGTCATCACTTACGAAAATGTTATCCCAATCTTTGTTTAATTCTTCATTTATTTCTGACCATTTTATATTTTTACTGCTAGAAGTTGCATTTTCCATATCCTTCCCACTTTTTCATTTCTTGCTTATCTCTGTTTTCACTTGCTTTGGAATGGGCTGTTTAATTCTATGACATTATGGTCTGAAATACTCGCATTATAAACTATTATTTCTTTAACATAATTCATCTCGTTCAAAAATACTAGGTCTAGAGTATTTTCCTTTCTTGTTGGCAGGTGATTTATTTGTTGAATGTTGTATTCTAGTAGCATATCTAATAGCTTTTCGAATTGCCTCTTATCTTCTGCACTACTATTACTCTCTTTTTTATATGTATAAATACAACCACAATCTCCTTAATGCATATAATATATATATATTCGCAATAAAACAGCAATGCGAAGTAACATCAGAGAGGACCGTCCAAAGTAACACCTGTAAAGTACAAGCAGAGCCACGCAGATTCAAGGAGTTGAATTCACGAAAGCAGAGTCAATCAACGCTTGAGGGACTCGAGTCCAACTTCAAGCAAGCAAGCAAGCATACCTCATCTAGTTGGCTTTAAAGCATAGAACTCACTTATTAAGCAGTAATGAACGCCTCCGAAGAGAGAGAGAGAGAGAGAGAGAGAGAAGAGAGAGAGAGAGAGAGAAAAGGAGGTTATATATAGCCCTCGTTACGCCAGACGGGAAATGCAAACATTAATTAAACGACCGTCTAATGGCGCCCAATCGATAATAATGACAATAATTAAACTCGCGGGTATGATGACTTATTATCTTATTCCATTTTATTATTATAATACACCTTTGGTGACGTCACTATAGTAGATTCACATCAACCGTGCATTTGACGTCTAGGCCAGTCCCTTATACGACGCTCCTGATTGGGTGTTGATGAGCCAATCACAGGGCTGGAAACTCTCCTCAGTCTCTCTCGAGAGTCCACATGGGTAGGATCTACGTTCCATCTCTCCTGAAAGACGTATACCTCAGGAGAGATGGAACATACATCCTGCCTATGTGAACTCTCGAGAGAGACTGAGGGGGAGAGTTTTCAGCCCTGTGATTGGCTTATCAACAGCCAATCAGGAGCGTCGTATAAGGGACTGGCCTAGACATCAAATGCACGGTTGATGTGGATCTACTAAGTTGCTGTGGTGTTATTTTAAAATTTTTAATTTTTTCGTCTCGTAAATGTAAATATAGTCGTAAAAATCACAAAAATATGGAAACGTCATGAATATATAAATAAAGACTCTCTCTCTCTCTTTCTTTCTCTCTCTCTCTCTCTCTCTCTCTCTCTCTCTCTCTCTCCACCGGAACAAGAATGTAGAATAAATGTAAATACAGACGTATAACTGAATCATGAAAATATGGAAACGTGATGAATATATATACAAAGACACACACACACACACACACACTCTCTCTCTCTCTCTCTGCAGATTTGCAACCCACCACAAATCATTTCGTTATCATGAATGCATATTGCAGCACGCAATATGCAGAGGACGGCCGCTCTTACATGCTTTGAGAGACGAAATTACTCATTTATGCAACCGCCGCCCTTGGCTATCGAGAAGAGAGAGAGAGAGAGAGAGAGAGAGAGAGAGAGAGAGAGCACCAATACCGTAACAGTTAAAAGATCTAATTGTTTATACACGCAAAGCCCAGTAAGTACTGCAGAGAGAGAGAGAGAGAGAGAGAGAGAGAGAGAGAGAGAGAGAGAGAGAGAACTTATAATGAGTCAATGTGATGTTCGACAACGCCAAGATTTTCGCCCAATCCAGCCCCAGAATCCTCTCGCCCCCCATGCACGGTCCAGAAGCACCCATTGAGGAACTCCATCCCCCCGCTCCTCAACCCAATGCCCCAGAAGCGCCCATTGGGGCACTCCCCCTCCCCCAGGCACCAGCAACGGGCCCCTCACCCCCCCCAGCAATTTTTCGAATCGGAGCCTTTAATGAAGTGCGCTCAATCGCTGGATGTTTGCGGGCGATTAGTGACTCTCTCTCTCTCTCTCTGAATGGGTGACTCACCCGCCATTGTTGTTGTTATTGTTGTTGTTGTTCCGCCATGTTGTTGACATGTTGTTCGGCGTCAACTACCGCCATCTTTTCCCTCTCCGGGGAATAAATATAAAGAGGTTTAATTGTTTCAAATTCAAAGGCTCAGTTCATTAACCCCTTCAGACAGATAGATGAAGGACGCGTTCAGGAGCTCGATTCGCGCCTGGCGCTTTTTGGTTTTTCTCGTTTTTCCGTCTCAGTTGGGGATTATACGGATATACATTTACCTTGACATCTCTCTCTCTCTCTCTCTAACTCTGTGTGGTCTTTTCTTTTTCGTTCAAATCAAACTAAAAACAACTAATAATAAAATACGTCTGAGATGGCTATTAGTCCGCCCTCAGATATTAAAAACGACTGAGGCTAGAGGGCTGCAATTTGGTACGTTGGATGACTGGAGGGTGGATGATCAACACACCAATTTGCAGCCCTCTAGCCTCAGTCGTTTTTAAGATCTGATGGTGGACAGACGACAAGATATCTGAACAGTTTTCTTTTATAGAAAACCAATTAAAACTACCGAGGCTAGAGGGCTGCAATTTGGTACGTTGGATGATTGGAAAGTGGATGATCAACGTACCAATTTGCAGCCCTCTAGCCTCAGGTCGGACGGACGTATAGATAAAGACAAAGCCGGAATCATAGTCTCCTTTCATGGAAAACTCAAAAACAAAAGTCGTAGAAATCTACTACGATAATAATCCTTTCCTGCCTCGAGGACTGCAAGGCGTCCTCAGTACCTACGGAGCCTCCTGAATCCAGTATCTCAAAGTCCCCGAGGTGTTAAGATTAAAACGCCAACTCTCGCTCCCAAGTTTCGTAGTTTCTTCAGGGACGAACTTTGGTCCTAAGAACCTGGTAATGGGCGGTGACAAAGTGACTAAATTAATGCCTTGGCGTCGCGGGCCGTGAACTCTGCAGGAACCGTCTGCCGGGGGTGGGGGGGATTAGAACGGTTATTAGCTAAGTTTAGGTTTAGGGTGTTGGAGGGAGCGGGGGGGAGGGGCCAATAAGGTTGGTTCACTTCCCTTCGTGGATTTTGTCTTTATTTATATATTCCTTATATGTTCATACTTCCAAATTTTCGTGGTTCAGTTATACACACACAAACACACACATGCACACACAAACGACTACCTTCCACTTTTTTCTAAAATATTTCAGGACTATTTGCCAAAGGGACGAACTTTCCACTCCTGAATAATCGATTTTCCGAAAAAAATCTGCTTCCAACGAGGCGTGATCCGAACTCCAGCTTATTTGAGGCATGCATGCTAAAATCTAAGGTCAAATAGCGCGTCGTTTCACCGACGAAAATTAAAATAAATGAGCTATATTCTATTAGAAGTCATTTTTCTGTACTGTTTAACATGTCACATTATTTACTTTTTACATTTTCATTCTAATCAATCAATCATAAATATCTCAAACAAAAATTCCTGTATCTTTAACTCGAAGCGAAACACCCTTTTCAGACCTTTTTAGGCTCATCCACAGACCTTTCCTAAACCCCCACAAGAAAAACAACAGCAACAAAAACAACAACAAAGTGGTTAGTAAGGCTTACTCCCCAAGTAAGCAAAAACAATCATAAATAATAACTCCCAAACGAGCATTGTTTTTCCTTCATTCCTTGGGAATCAAACGACGAAAGCTGGTCAAGTGAGAACAACAACAGCAACAATCTAAACTAAGGAAATGAGTGCCTATGCTGAACAACAACACTTGAAGTAGAGAGTGCTCAGTACTCACTTGTTCTGGAACGCTGGAACGTATGTGTGACTTCCCGTCCAGACGTCCTGGAAACAAAGTTTACGTCCTTCTACGAGGTGGCTAAAGTGTCCCCTGCAAAAGAGGTCACGTGACAGCAATATTTATTTGTTCAGTCATATTACTGATGATTTATATTGAACAACCGATCACCAAATGATTCTTATCAGTGACATTTGTCCACTTTGATTTGATATAACATCTCTCAAAGCGCACCAAAGTAAAGTAGAGTTCTTGATGAATAGATAAATATATAAATAAATGTAACTACGAACCTATTTCGTAATCAAGACTTGGAAAACAAGGCATGATCCGACCTCTAGCTTACTCGTGGCGCATGCTAAAATCTATGGTGAAATAGCGCATCGTTTCACCAACGGAAATTAAAATAAATACGCTATATTATATTTTAAAACAAGTACTTTATATCTTACTAGAAATAATTCTGTACTGCTTAACATGCACATTATTTATTTTTGGCATTTCCATTCTCATGAATACATCACAAATATCCTATCCTAAAATTCCTGTGTCTTTCACTTGACGCGAAACACCTTTTTCAGACCTTTTTAGGTTTTTCCATACGGCTTTCCTAACCCCCCCCCCCCCCAACACCAACAAAGTATTCTGTTGGGTTACTCCCCGAGCAAGGGAAAACGGTTTGGGAGAGACAAGGTTTTATGAAAGGTGTGTGAGGGCTCCTGGATTTACAAAGGTTTACAAAGGGGCGCTGAGGAAGGTACGCGATTTCCAGTCGTGCGATGGAAACTGGAAATGAAGAGGTTCGATGTATATAAATCAAGGCTTTACATGGATTACTCAGAGTGTAGGACTTACAAAATACACCAAGGATTTGCAACACTACCGGCACCAGAAGGGACCAAGATTTTACACAGTCGTATGCAGAAACGAGTAGAAAATAATGCTGTATGGAACCGTCAGCCAGACGAACGATCAAGGCTAACTTTAACCTTAAATTAAATGGAAAATACTGTGGCTAGAGGGCTGCAATTTGGTACGTTTGATGACTGGAGGGTGGACAATCAACGTACCAATTTGCAGTCCTCTAGCCTCAGT